>NC_053121.1:4576253-4876253 GCF_010015445.1 Perca fluviatilis
AATTAAAACGTTTTCATTTACTGGGATGAAGCTCATTAACATGCTTCTTGAATACCAAATGTTTAGAATTTTTAAAATGTAAAAGAATATTTAAGGTGGAGTTAACGCATTCAGTGTTAGGAAGTTGTTTGATCTTGTCAACTAATGTATGTCATATTTCCTGCTTGTTCAAAATGTAAAAAAGACAAGCTCTCTGAAATATTCTGAGAAAAAATCTAATAGTTATACTCCCTAAACTCCTAAGTACAGGCAGGAGAAGATACAAGAGACCGATGCTGTATATTGCAGACCTCTGGCTGCATACTAGGGTTGCACGATATTGACAAAATGTGATATTGCGACATCGATTATCAATATTACAATATTGATATTAATTTCGATATTTTTAAACATATGTAAAATAACAAAGGTTACGGGAAAATGCATCGTAACAATATTCATAACAATATAGTGTACAGTGAAACTTGCATACGGCTCCACCGGTCGGTCGTGAATGAAAAATATTCAAATAGATCCGACTCCAACCTCTGCCTGCACCGCTTTTTGTAAAGTAGTGGGATAGCTACCTGTGAGAAATAGGTATGGGATGGGATTTGGTACCGTTTGTCTAGTTCATTCAGAAGCTTCTTGAAGCCTTTTTTATCCATTGTGTGGATGGGCATCCTATCTTTGGCCAAATAATATGTTACAGCAATGGTGATTTCGGTATGTCTCTTTGAGTTCTTGTCGTACTTTGTGCTAGCAGAAACGCTGGCTAGCGAGGCTTGTTTGGCTAGCTCTGGCGTATTAACTGCAACAGGCTTTTTTTTGGGGATAGTATCATGCACTCATGATTCGTTCCGTTTTGTTGTCTCTATCTATTTCTTCATTTACACTGTCACTCGAAATATGCAAATACGTCACGTGGTACGCTCCATAGGGTTTGTCACGTAGTGGACCCGTGCGCTGACGTGCACTAACGTGCAAATGGCACGGTAACTGGCCAATGAAATGATGATCATTATAGCGTTTCAGGCGGGCTCTAAATCAAACACAACTAAGCCACACAGCCAACGGACGGGACGCAGCGCTCCACAAAATAAACAAAATATTGCATACTTATTGTGACACTTTCGGTATAATATTATGCAACGTGATATCACGATAACGATATTAAGTCGCTATATCATGCACCCCTACTGCATACAGTATGTGTTTATTTACTTATTTATGTATCTCTGTAAATTTGAATTTGCCGTTCCCATTTAACCTTTAAAAACTTGACATATTAAGTCACACAAGACAGATGTTAAGCATGATGGCAGCTATGAACAACTGTAGCAAAAAGAGAGTGCATAGAGCACAAAACTTTGTGTAAGAAATGTTCTTACAGTGAAGCTGATCTTGCTTGGGGTGAACAGCTTGGGTGTTTGGGATTTCTCCTTGACTTGGGTTGGTGGTGGTGATGATGCGGGTGGAGGGAGAGGACTGGGTGTACGGGCTCGGACCGTGAACTCTGGTGACTTTTGGTCCTCTGAGCTCAGGGCACTTTCCTCCCCGCTGCGACCAAAGAGTTCTTCAGAGAAGTGGTTGGCCGGCTGAGGCTCTGGAAAACTGACAGACAAGAACAGTCATGTAAATGAATATATTCATTAACACTTGTTGTGGTTTCCCCCAGATAAGTAGTTAGGCCCCGGTGGCAAGTGTCTTTTTTTCAACGAGGGCCCGCCTGGGGCCAGTCACAGACTGATGGCAGCATTAACGTAGAGCCCGATAGTTTCTATAATAACAGAATCATGGACAGAATCGAGAAATTGAGAATTTAATTAAGCTATAAGACGGATTCCTCTACATTAAGTCAACGCTGAAAGCTAACTGGACACTGTAACTAGTTTAAAAAAAAAAAAATGTTTAATTTCTTTTGTTTAGGCCTGGTGGGGGGCAATTTAGGCAATTTAATACACTTGGGCAAACTCTGCACTACATGTTCTGGGATGAGAAGCGAGCAGAGTCAGGGGGTAAGATTAGGGTTGCAAAGGGTCTTATGTCATGTTTTGGTGAAAAGTGTGCCCATTGAATTGTAACCATGCTGGGAAGGCCATCGGCTCTGGTGAAGAGATCAATAAGGTGTATGGTGTCATCACTAGGGGTGGGAAAAATAATCGTTTCTTAGATGCATCGCGATTCTCTCTAGAACCATGCGATTATCGATTCTGATAAGTTAATAATCTTAAAAAAGTTTTTTTTTTAAATGTGTGGATTTCTTTTTTAAAGTCTCCAGACAAGTACAAATCAGAAAACAGAGTGACTGAAAGAGGATGGGATAATGGACAACAACTTAGAGTTTAGGCAAGAGCGCAGAAAGAAAAAAGAAAAAAACGCACAAAAATGGCCAAAAGGAAAAAAAAGAAAAAATTAATTACATTTTGTATATATACACACACACATGATCTAATAAGACATACATAAAATAATTAGGCAAAACACATATAGGCTGTTCATCTACTTTATCACATTACATCTGACCACCTCATGTTTCATGTTCTAAGAAGCCAATTCTCCACCTTTAAACATGACTGAGCCTCTGACATGGAAGATTACTGTGAGAGAAGGGGACTTTCACAAGCATTTTTAAGGCTTAAGCATGGAATGACTACAAAAATAAAAACCTCAGTAGACAAAATATTTCATTAAAACTTGTGTGTGACAAATACTGTATATGTCAAAATCAAAGCTTTGTCTAGCTGCTTTGTCTAGGAAGTGATTAGCAAACTCTTGAGTACCAAACTCAGATTTTATTTATTATTATTTATTATTATTTTATTTTTTTTAAATCACGCATGTAGGGCTGCTCCCTCTTAGTCGATTAGTTGACTAATCGGTCGTTTTGGTCTTAGTCAACTTAGATTTCTTTAGTCGATTAGTCATGTTTGATGCTTTTTTCATGCTGAATGACTTATTTCCAAGAAACGTACGAGCACATCTCTGGTAAACACAAGAATTAAAGTGGTGCGGTTGCATGACTCTTTGCAGAGAAACTCAGATTTACAGATCTGTCGATTAAATCAACTAATCGATTAGTCGATACAATTGAATGAGTGTTAGTCGACTAAGAATTTCTTCAATCGAGCACAGCCCTACACGCATGGAAATGTACATTAAAAAATTGTTGCATTGATAATGGATAATCGGTTTAGAATCGAATCGTTGGCCTTGGAATCGAATTGTGAGGTGCCAATCGATTCCCACCCCTAGTCATCACTGCTGTGGGTTGCCACTTTGGCAAGTACTCCACCAAGCAAGGGCTTACGGAAGACGGTGTCGTTCCAACATATCAACATGAAGGACTGAAAGGAAGATTTTTGTCCATGGATTATTTTATCCAATATTTTGGAGTCCTTTTTATGGAGGGGGAGTCATGGGGATTTTTTGTTGTTGTTCAATAAAAGTTCAATAAAAATAATAAAGTTAAAATATGTAGGATTTTGCTAAATTACAATGTATAGTAGAGCTGGGCAATATATCGAATATCCTATCGATATCGTGATATGAGACTAGATATTGTCTTAGATTTTGGATATCGTTATATCGTAATGTGGCATAAGTGTTGTCTTTTCCTGGTTTTAAAGGCTGCATTACAGTAAATTGAAGTCATTTTCTCAACTTACCAGACTGTTGTAATTGTTATATTATTTGCCTTTCCCCACTTAGTTATTAGATCTCCATTACTGCTGATTATTTATCAAAAATCTCATTGTGTAAATATTTTGTGAAAGCACCAATAGTCAACACTACAATATCGTTGTGGTATCGATATCGAGGTATTTGGTCCAAAATATCGTGATATTTGATTTTCTCCATATCGCCCAGCCCTAATGTATAGACTACAAAAGTAATCCTTATCCTACAATCATTACTTATGACCCAAGTGTGTGATGGTGTCTATCTGCAGAGATCCTGCACTCTGCCTGTATTTTCTCTTTCCTTGTAATTTTTGTGAGTGCGGGACGTTTTGGGGCATTAGCAAAGAGCCTTTGGGCCTCATGTGGGTGTGTAACCCTCAGCCATTACCAGCATGCAGGGTGTGCAGCCTATTCTAATTCTCTACCGCCACTTTGCCCCTCAACGTTTAGATTTTTATCATTTCTATTGGAAGGGTTTTACAATTATGTCTGCTTATGATATGGTAAAATGTTTGTAGCTGGCAACGTTTTGGTCTTGTACGTGAAGTAGTCTAGTAGTAAATTTATCTTTGCAAGTTAGGCAGTGTGCAGGAGTTTCTTTGCAATTTTTCAATTTTAAACTCTTGTATTTAGGTTTTTACGAACAACACCAAACTGAGACCAAAAATACTGAAGTAAAACAGTGGAACGGTTGGGCAAAACAGTCGTCAGTTCTAAACAAAGTGCATAAATCTAATTGGGTAAAAGTTCATTGGTTGCATTGAGGACAACTAGAACAAGTTGCATGGGTCTAGGGTTGCACGATATTGACAAAATGTGATATTGCAATATCGATTCTGAATACTGCAATCTAGATATTAATTTCGATATTTTTAAACATATGTAAAATTACAAAAGTTACGGGAAAATGCATCAAAATAGATTCGTAACAAATTAAACAAGTTTTCTTACAACACAAGGTTTATTTCAACTGACAGTCATATTGGACTGGTACAACATGAATAAATAAATAAGGACCATGTCTACAGAACAGGACACAACTTTTCTGTCGCTTCTCTGATTCGTTTCGTTTTGTTGTCTCTATCTATTTCTTCACTTACACCGTCACTCCGTCAAAATATGCACATACGTGGTACGCTCCATAGGGTTTGTCACATAGTGGACCCGTGCGCTGACGTGCAAGTGGCACCGTAACTTGCCAATGAAACATGATCATTACAGCGTTTCAAGCGGGCTCTAAATCAAACAACTAAGCCACACAGCCAACGGACGGGACGCAGCACCCCTACATGGGTCTTCTGATAAATAGATTCAAATTACATGGATTCAGTGTGATCATCACTTTGTTTTTCTCTGAACGACAGTAGTTCCTGTTTAGTTGTTTTGAAAATGGTTGACACGGGCATCACACTTATCCAACGCTGACTCGGAACCAGCTGATGTTATAATGTTAGTCATCTCACCATGACGTTATTTCAGCTGACAACTTTGTGACACAGCCTGTACGTACTATCAATGGCTGAGATTTCCACCATCCCGATCAATAGGTCAAATGGTGAGCAACATTACCAAGTATCTTTAACTACAGAATATAGGCTATGCTCCAGAACGGCTGCCATCATACTACTGGGACTGCCTAACGAGTGTAACAGATAGCAATGGTTCTGCTCCCATTTCAGCCCTCTCAGTAGGTTTCTTCCTGTAATACCAAGCCTGGCTGGTCCTTTACTTTTATTCTAGGAAGGAATGCGGTCCCCATGACTACCACGTAGTCTCGGCTACGCTGGAGCATGATGACAATAGCAGTCTCTCTCATCGCCCTCTCTCACACACTCATTTACTTACACACACTTACTAAATGTTTTTCTGTGCTTCTCCTGGTCCTCTGAGGGAAAAAGACAGTTTTGGCTAGCCAGCATCAGCTGGCCTACCTAGATTCTGAAAATACATTTTTTACCCTATGTGTACCTAAATCCTGAGAATAAATGGTTTCTAAATGGTAGAAGATGTATGTAGTTGTAAATGGCCTAAATTGATGGATACTAGATAGACCAACCAAGCAGTCCAGATAATAAGAATTTGGCAATGCCACGTGGTGTGCATGTTTACATCCGCTGTATACAGCGTAGACATACACGTGGATAGCTCAAAATGCGTACAGATAACACGCCATTTGGCTTTAGGAAAGTGGCGTGTATGTTTACGCAAAGTCATGATGCCATGTTGGAAATAACCCAGTGCCAAGTAGTATGGAAACTTTTCCAGTCAAACGATTCTTGCAGAGATCTTGAAAAAAAATGAATATTCGTATGGTTTTGCTCACAACCAATTACCGCGAGTGTTCAATTCTTCAATTAAATGCAAAGTGTGATTGGCCCACTACCACAGCAGCTACAACTCATACAGTCTATGCTATGGTGAAGTCGATCAAAGTGTTATTAAAGTGATGGTTCGGAGTAATTTCACCCTAGGGTCCTTTGCACCATGACCTCGAGCCAAAGGCTCCCCCAGAAGCTTTTTTCACCTGGGTTGAACATTGGGAGAGTTAGCGTAGAGTAGCGTTATCAGCTGAATAGCTTAGCGCAGGGGCTAATGGATCCGAAGTGTCTCTTAACATTACCCCACTAATAATGCCCGAAATGATACCAAACGTCTACAGTAGTACCAATAGGTTATGCACTAATAAAACGATGGATTGTAAAGTTTGTAAGTACACCAGAAGTGTATGTAAATAACACTTTCCTGCTGGCTTCTGCTCTCTGCTGCTGCTGCTGTTACTACCGGGCAGTAAGAGTGGTTAGGGCCGTCTACATATTACAACACCGAAAAAAGGGGTGGTCAAAAATATCGTGAGATTTGATTTTCTCCATATCGCCCCGCCCTACTTTAAGGGTACTGGTATCGTAACTTTTTAAACGATACCCAGCCATACCAACTTATTTTTTGAGAGGGAGAGTTTATGTCGGCCGATAATAATTTTTTAACATAAACACATAACATAAACATAAATTTTTATTAGAATGTCTTCAATTTGGTTATTAAAGAAATGGGACTGACTGATCAGACTGAGGTATTTCACATATAAAAACTAAACTTGTTAAGTGCTCTTTGCGGGACAAGCTATGCACTAGCAACTGTTTCTACATTACCTGCACCATATTTTTGGTATTTCTGGATTGAATTGTTTTTTTACTTATTAGCACTCATATATGCGTCCAGTACATATTGGTCGGACTCTAAAGCAGACGTTTTGACATAGCAGAAAGAGCACAGGTGTTAATGACGTTAACAATGTTCCATTTTAGTGTCCCAGTAACCCATCATAGTCAGCCAGCACGCAGAATACCAGGGTCATGAACGTGTCACACCTGAGTGTGTGTATGTGTGATGGTGATTTAGTACTGCGATGGTACAGTATGTGTATTTGTGCATGTGCGATTAAGTGGGCAATGCTATATTGGTCTTGGAATTCGGACATCAGCTGGCAGGTGCAGACGCTCTACTGGTGGTGACCCAACCCTTTTTTAAACACACACACACACACACACAAATTTCAATAAATGTCAGTGTTTCCTCTATGTTGATTTTGTAGTGGCGGCCCACCATGGCAGAATTTCTGCCACCACGGTATCAGAAATAGGGCTGTACAAAAAATGTAGTCACGGTTGGCTTTTAAATTATCCTGCCGAAATACTGCACCCCCACACTGCAATTTAACAACAAGTAGAACTATTCAGAGGTTATTGGGCCCGTCCAGTTTAACTCCACATACTGTTGTGTTGATGTAGTTTATTGTTAAAAAGATCGGTTTCTTCCGAGACAAATATTAAACGAACACTTATGACTAAAAATGTCACCGCGGTGGGTCCGTTCTAAGTGTAGACCTGTTGTAGATGTTAAGTGCCCTATAGTTCCTCAAAAAATACAGTTCAATCACAACTGAAAATATGCCTCATTGTTTGCGAATAGAGGTGAATAAATATATTAGTTTGTGTTGCTGCGAAGTATCAGTTCCGTTCCATACGTAAAACATTTTGCCGGCGGGGCACGGGGGTGGTGGTGTGCGTGTGTGTGTGTGTGTGTGTGTGTGTGTGGGGGGTTGTTGTTCGGACAGACCTGGCCCCACTGCTAAAAAAAAAATCCTGAATGAAACACTGAATGTTATACTGTATATCTGTGTTAAATTGGGAACTTGCCATCCCTAAACAGCAGAGAGACAGATTGTAGCGATGATGTTATGCAACAAACAAAGCCCGGTCGGAACGTGTCCACGATCATCGTCAAACTGGTGATATGGTGTTAGCATGTGATGAGTAATTACAGTAACTAGCCAAAACAGAGTAACTGGTTTGTCTGGTTTGTTGTTTATCTGCTGGATAGAGATAAATTGAGTGAGATACAGTACATTATTCATATTGGTGGTGAGAGACAAAATACATGATTTTCACTGAAAGAGAGATGGTGAATGAGCACCATTTTCTTCATGTATTTATTCGTCTACCTTGATTATCACACACAAAACTGGATTAATTCTAATGAAAGTTAGACAAATTAGGCAAAACAATTCACCACTTTGTTACACCTTTTCAGAATAGTACTGATCAACCCAACAAGGTAAATCAACTGCAGTAAGTTACATTCAACTCACACTAACTTACGGCTATAAACTGATCCATCAAGTTAAATAATTTGGAACATTTTACGATGCCATTTTACCATAATTTGGTGACAGCCAGTTTGAGTTACTAAGATGTGTCAAACATATCATACAAAAAAGGTCTCAAAGAAAAAATCCACAATTTGTTTTGCCATTGAAAGTCATCTTTACCAGACCATAACAACACTACGCCTAATAACTACACCTCGTCATTATTTAGGCCTATCTGAGATCAGTCCAAACCAACAGACGTGCCTCGCTACAGACAATCCAAATAAATAAAATAAATACAACAAAACAAAACAGATAAACTTCAAGTTGGCCAGAGAACCTCAACATGACCTTAAAGTCTGGCTGCAGCCAACAGTTTATGAACAACTGTTGTCGTGTGAAGCACTGAGTGAGAGGGGTTTCTGAAGGACACAGACGCCATGTCTGCACTTCACTTTCCAGATGAGATCATAGCCCTGGACACTGATACAGAGTAGACACATATTTCACACCACCAAATACACTGACTGGAATTGAATATGAACCAAAGTATTTAGTCAACATTAAAGACATACTTACTGAACTGAACCCTAGCTCAAAAGACTTAGCTTATTTTTCATCTTTTTTTCCCATCTGCTGTGATATTACTACACGTTGTTGTTTATATATATATATATATATATATATATATATATATATATATATATATATATATATATATATATATATATATTATTCAGTAGGATAATTCACACAGGTGGTGAATTTATTTCTGGTGCAATACCAAAAAAACAGCACTGTTAAAAGCTATAGTGTCTCATAATATGACTGCACGTGAATGCACCATTCCAGCAGACTCCAGTCCTCACACTGTGTTTTATCATTTCCTCACACAAACAAAAATCATTTTGGTAATGAAAGATGTGTTAAACAATAAAAGCTCTATTGTATGACCGCTGGTAAAGGGTTAAGTGCTTAGGACACACAGACAACTGGACAACCAAGGCCTGTCTGGCATGCACAAACACAACTCAACAGCACAAAATAAAAAAGAAGGCCCACATGTATCGGTGCTTCCCTAAGTGGATCCCTGAAGCAGCTCCTCCTAGCCTGTTTGAAAGAGCACCAAGCCAAATGACACAAAGCCCCAAAATAGACTAGCTAAAGTCCACTTTCCAAGTGCTCTAAACATAGTTTGACCTTTCCCATGAGAGCATAGCATATTGCGTTTCCAGGATATAAAAAAAGGAAGGAAAATTAGCTTGTTTAAAGATTAACGTCAATGTAGAAAAACATTAATTTTTTTTTAAGAGGTTGAACGTGTTGGTGCATCTCACTCCAAATAGCGAAAGTTCCCGGCAGGTTGAAAAGGCCGTCGTTAACGTTACCTGAGCAAAAACAAAGAGGATATTTTCTTACCTCGTTAAGCGTTTTTGTGACAATGTCCTTAAAGTTCAGTACTGGCTAAAGGAAATTGGACTTTCCCTGGGTGAGGGGGAATCCAAACTCCGAATTGAAGCGGGAGGCTGGACTGCAACAGGTGACACCGCGCGCTCACGAGGGGTATGCGGGGAGACGGGGTCGCGCGGGTCTAGCTGATTGGTTTAATTTTCCAAACGCTCAGCAACGTCATCACAAGAGCTATGAACCGCGTCTATTCAACGCGATTTAACTACTGTAGTTCGGGTTCAGAGCTCGTCTCTGACCGGTCACCTTTTAAAAAAAATTAAATAAATAAATACACGTTTTTTTTGTTTTGTTTTTTTAAAGTTATTCACATGAATTAAGTGTTTCCTCTTCCGTAGATTTAAAGTTCTTCTCAAAAGCTGCATTTCTTTTTCTCATGAATAGGCCTAATTAATAGGCAATAATTGGTTTCATAAGTTGTCTCATAAAAGAAAGAAAAAAAAGAAAGAAAGAAAGATGAACTTGAAATATTGCTTGTTTTACAATTTTAGAATAATACAACAGCGACCTCGTCTGGTAATAACCAGGAACTGCAACAGTCTTATTTCTTTGCTCCTGAACAGTACACTTAAAGAAAATACCCACTTCTTTCTAACAACAAAAATTAGTGAATGAGTGAGTGAGTGTATAGATAGATAGATAGATAGATAGATAGATAGATAGATAGATAGATAGATAGATAGATAGATAGATAGATAGATAGAGAGGGATGGATGGATGGAGGGATGGACGGACAGACAGACAGACAGATAGATAGATGGATCAATAGATAAAGAAAGAGATCAATAGATAGATAGATAGAGCGATAGATGGATAGATAGATAAAAACACTTATAAGCCTCTTCCATAAACTGATATGTTATATTGTGTTTCTTTAATATAATAAAGTTAATATAACTGATCATAATTTTAACATTTAACATGTTTTTTTACAGTAGTAAATGATAACTTGCAGTAAGGATAACACGGCAAGTTGTACAACACGTTTCAACTACTAGGCTACATCAACTGTGTTGCAAGTAACTAAAAATAATAAGGTCAAAGGTCAGAGGTCAATCCTGCATGTGAGAAATGAGTACAAGCTAAAATAATGATTGTGACTGTCTTCTTTTATTTTCTTCCATTTTACAATAAAACGATTGTATAGCAAGAAGGAGCCATCATAAACAATGAATTGCGCCGTGTGTGTGTGTGTGTGTGTTGTGTGTGTGTGTGTGTGTGTGTGTGTGTGTGTGTGTGTGTGTGTGTGTGTGTGTGTGTGTGTGTGTGTGTGTTAGTATCTACATACTCTGCAACAGGGATGTCATCTTCCAGAGGGCTGTCAGGCCACTCAGGAGGAGGGAGGGTCATGGAGTCAGGCAGCTCAGACGGAAAGTCCTCGCTGCTGTTTCTGAAGGAGGAAGCCTCCTGTCGGAACGCCGCCTCCCTTTCCTGTCGGAGAGAAAGTGCTTCCTGCTCCCGAATGGCCTCGATCTCCAGCTGCTCCTCCATGTCTGCATGGAGGGGCGCAAAGCAAGCAGTGGTGGAATGTAACAGAGTGCATTTACTCAAGTACTACTAACTTTACTTTGAGTCTTTTCTTCTCATGCCACTTTCTACTTCTACTCCACTACATTTCAGAGAGACTTTCATCTGACAGCTTTAGTTACTAGTTACTTTACAAATTCACAAAACACATGTAGTTTTTAAAATATGATGTTTTAAAGGGATACGCCACCGTTTGTTGAAATAGGGCTTATCACGGTCTCCCCTAGCTGTAGATAGGTGGGCCAACGCATTTTTTGTGCATGCATCGTTTTAGTCCTGTGAAGCACCGGCAGCGCCACCGCTAGTTAGCTTAGCGTAGTGAATGGAATCCTATGTTGCCGGTTAGCATGTTGTGAGTAAAAGTGAGCCAACAAAAGACAAAAAAACAACCTAATTACTTGCACTGAGACAAAAAATGCGTTGGCCCACCTATCTACAGCCAGGGTAGACCGTGATAAGCCCTATTTCAACAAACGGTGGTGTATGCCTTTAAGATAAATTAAACTACCCAAGAATATATAACGGCCTACAAGTCCAGCTAAAATGATTAAACGATCAAACCCTTAGTTGACAGAACTGTTTTGATCGTTTCCAGTTTCTAAAATGTGAGGATACTTACGACTTTGTCTTATTCACCGTATCCCCCAGAGTTGGATGAGTCCATACCCTTCTCATCTCCGTGCGTGTCGTAACTCCGTCTGACGCACCCACCGCTAGCCAAAGCACTGCTACTTCTGCTACTTGGGCGGAGTGATTTGCTCGTAGCACCTGAGAAGCCCCGTGGTGAGGAGCAGAGAGTAACAACGGTGCTTTTCAGGTGTTGCGCTAATCACTCCACACAAGTAGCAGTGCTTCGCCTTCCGAGAATATAGTTCCCAGTATGTATACAGTTAGAAGATGGCTGTGTCTCATGTGACCTTGTTGTTTGTCCACGCTGTGATTATACAAATCACAATATGTAAATAGGAAAATGTTGGCGTTATTTTGTCACTTATTGGGAGCAGTAGGCTAGATGGAGCCGGTTACCTCCAGGATCTGTGCTTAGCTAGGCTAGCGGTGAGTGCGTCAGACAGAGTTACAACACGCACGGAGATGAGAAGGGGATGTATCGACTTATCTAACTCTGGGGAATACGCTGAATAAGACAAAGTCCCAATAAGTTGGCGTGTTCCTTTAGGCAAAGTATCAGAATACTTCTTCTTCTTCTGAAAGCAAGACATGAGTGACTCTTAAAGCAAGACTAGTCATTATTGTTTAATGGACCTTTTTCACAGCAGACATTTTGACTTGTCATAGTAGGAAAAGCACAGCTGAAATTGATAACCTTAACAATGGCTCAATTCCATCAAGTGTCCCAGTAAGCTATTTCAGTGAGTCAGCATGCACAATACCAGGGCCTCTCCTAAGTGGAATGCAGCCATCATTAATGGTTTAATACCAGGGCCTCTCCTAAGTGGAATGCAGCCATCAGTAATGGTTTAATACCAGGGCCTCTCCTAAGTGGAATGCAGCCATCAGTAATGGTTTAATACCAGGGCCTCTCCTAAGTGGAATGCAGCCATCAGTAATGGTTTAATACCAGGGTCTCTCCTAAGTGGAATACAGCCATCAGAAATGGTTTAATACCAGGGCCTCTCCTAAGTGGAATGCAGCCATCATTAATGGTTTAATACCAGGGCCTCTCCTAAGTGGAATGCAGCCATCATTAATGGTTTAATACCAGGGCCTCTCCTAAGTGGAATGCAGCCATCATTAATGGTTTAATATCAGGACCTCTCCTAAGTGGAATGCAGCCATCATTAATGGTTTAATACCAGGACCTCTCCTAAGTGGAATGCAGCCATCAGTAATGGTTTAATACCAGGACCTCTCCTAAGTGGAATGCAGCCATCATTAATGGTTTAATACCAGGGCCTCTCCTAAGTGGAATGCAGCCATCATTAATGGTTTAATACCAGGGCCTCTCCTAAGTGGAATGCAGCCATCATTAATGGTTTAATACCAGGGCCTCTCCTAAGTGGAATGCAGCCATCATTAATGGGTTTGAATACACCTGTGCTTTTCCTACTATGACATGTCAACATGTCTGCTGTGAAAAAGGTCTATACAGGTCAACAGGTGAACTAGTAAAAAAATTAAGTACGGTGCCATATAAAGGGACTGTCTAACCATTGTAAACTTCCAGGATTGCTGAGCAGGAGACCGTGCCGAAGGAGTTGAGGGCCACACATTTAAACAGACCAGAATCTTCTGGAAAGGCCTCCGTGATGACCAGTGTACACAGCTCCTCTACATAGGGGAACACCAGAACGTAAAGGCAGTTTCTCATGGAATAAAAACGGTCATTTCTAAACAGGATTCTAAAGACCAACGGGGTACTCATTAACTGATGTACCGTGGTTGTATGAATGTTTGCTCCCAGTTTCATAAAGGCTTTGGATAGTTTGTGGCCCAAGAGAGGAGACAAATCAAAATACAAATGATCTCTTAAAATCAACGAGGAACCATTCAATATACATATCAATGATTATTTTGTCCCTTGTTACATAATGCACGTCATTTACAAAATGATTTTTTTTTTCACCAATATATTTATTGAACTGAACTTCAATACAATCAAAGCACATACATACAAAATTTGTCTGACACTCGAGGAAAACACAAATGAAAAGGACAGAGACACAAAAAAAAGAAGTAATAAAATGAAATTAATAAAAGTAATAACAACTAAACGCTTTAAATCACATCCCACTAGATTTCGCACAGCTTCTCAATCATCCATTGGTACGTCATTTCCACCATATTCAAGAAAGAATAAGAAAGGATTCCAGATTTCCTCGAACCTTCTATATTTACCTCTTACCAGGGCCGGCCCCAGACTTTTGGGGGCCCTAAGCAAGATTGGGTTTGGGGACTCTCCACATTTTCACATGTTGCCACTGCACTTGGCACTAAACCAACTTGTGTATTGTAAATAGTTTAAGCACTCTTAATGTACAAATACGCATGTAAAGACTAATGTGAGACCTATTAGCAGCAACGCTATCTTTAAATAGACCGGCTCTGTTATGAGCTCTATTGTGGGACATTTCAAGTGCTCTTGGGGGCCCTCTGGGAGCCAAGGGACCCTAAGCAGCCGCTTAGGTCGCTTACGGGTCGGGCCGGCTCTGCCTTTCACAATATAAGTTACCTTTTCCATAGACATACTTATTGCCATCTCTTTCAACCATTTACCTGTACTTGGCAATAAGACGCTTTGCTTGTAATAGACTTGTAAAATGTAAAATAAATAATTTTGCAGAAATTGGTGTATTCTATCTATCATGCATTTCACATCCTTCCAGATTTTCATTATATGTTCACATTCTCAAATGCAATGGTATAGATTGCCTTTAAATGTGATACATTTAACACGTGTGTCCTGGATATTTTCATTATATTTGTGTAATGTGGTGGGAGTTATGTAAGTTCGCATCAGCCATTTATATTGCAATAGTTTCAGTCTTGGGTTTGAGCTTCCTTGCACGCCTCCATCCAATCATTCACATGGAGGTCCTCTTTTAAATCCTGCTTCCATGCTTCAAGTTTGTTATCTGAGGATTCCTGCATTTACAAAATCTTACATGATTGCACGAAAATTGAAGTTCAAATTATTACAGATGTTTCTTCTCGCTTCCACATGGAGCCGCTAGTGTGCCAAGTGGCAGAGTCCTCAATATCAAAAGTCAAGTTTGTTCAATATAGAAACACACCAAGGGCTGTTGTGAGGTGCTGATCAGTGGAAGTAGACTGGAAAGTAACACACAGTCTGGCTCCATATATGCATTTCTTTATTTATTGTTATGATGTGTCAGCCCTCAGGCCTTCTTCAGAATAATATCAGAGAAATGCATATGGTAGTAGTTGTTTGTTATATGTGAAAGACACATGAACTGTAAACTGGAATCAGTCAAGCATTTTTCACCCCCACATCATATTCATATATATATCATTTTTTCTATTTAGTTTTAATTGCTATCAAGGCATACCTAATACCTGGTCACAGGCATGAGTTGTATGCTGTTCAACCAACGAACAATGTAGGATTTGTCTCATAAAGATTATCAGGGTACTAAAGTGGCGAAAGCTAAAAACAAAACTAAAGTTCTGAAAATTGACAGTAAAGCTTGAAAAAACAAACAATTTTCTGTCTCAGATTTATCTAAGGGCCAAACAAACGCTGAGAACCACTTCTTTGAAAAAACATTATTGTATAACCAATATTCTGTACTTACCTGGCACTGATGTGGAGCTGGCCTCTGGGAAAACAAGAAGAGACAAAAGTCATTTATTTTTGAAGTGAACTCATCACCACATATACTAAATCCTGACCTGCTATACATCAGAAATATATCACTTAGTAGCTCAACAGTACAGTGCATATTAGGGATGAATATATTTTACTTTCATGTAATAATATTGCCAGATAATGAGTCAGTTGCAGTGGTGGAAAAAGTACTAATACCACAATGTGAAAATAATCCTCAACAAGTATAAGTCCTGCATTCAAAACCTTACTTAAAGGTGCTGTAGGTAGGATTGCAAAAATATTTTAACATCAACAACTTCTCAGTCCCCTTTCCACTAAAGCCAAAAACGGTCTCCTAAGCCAGATTGTTTTTTTAAATTACCCGCTTCATATAGTTCTACTGGAACATAGGGTCAGTTTCAGCAAATATGTTATTATGTTTGTATTCATAAATAAAGTATGAAAAATAAAAGTATTCATTGTGCAGTAAAATGTTTCCTGTCAGTGTTTTACTATTATATCTGATGTTTCTGGATAAATGTAACTGCTGCATTAATTTGTACAAAGTATGTGTTGCATTTTCTACTGTAGATGTTTAAAGTTGTGCTCATTTTAACTTCTTTATATACTGTTGGGTAGTTTAATCTACAGCAATGCATCATATTCTATAAGATCATGATATGTTTGTAGCGTTGCTGTCCTGTAAGAACCACGTATCTCTAAAAAAGTTTTAGAACTTTTCACAGTGTCGGAAAAACAGCCTTTTCCAGCTGCTAGTGATAGTCCAAATAAAGCTTTGTGAAGCCTTTTCTTTATTTTCTGAGCCCAGTAGATGGCGCTTTCTGTTCAACAAAGGGTTGAAAGTAGAGGTGTTGAAATTAATCAAATAATCGATGCATCGAATTGTCGACATGGACGATGCTGCATCGATAATCGACCGGGCCATAATCAATTATTTTGGTTTACAATTTAATGTAGGCCTAACAACATTTCTGTTTACATATTCTGTTATGTTTTGCACATTCAGGAAGTGCCATGTGCTCAGTGCTGTAGTTTTATGTATCCAATTTATTGAATTTATTTATTTATTTGACGCATCATGATGTATCGTGATGCATCGAGATACGAATCGAAGACATGATAATCGTAATCGAATCGGGAGATAAGTGAAGATTCACACCTCTAGTTGAAAGCACACTTAAAGTGCTCATATTATGCTTTTGGGGTTTTTCCATTTCCTTTATTGTGTTATATATCTTTTTTTTGCACGTTATAGGTTTACAAAGTGAAAAAGCCCAAAGTCCCCCCCAAAGGGACTTACCGTCTCCAACAGAAAACACTGTTCACCAACTGCTCCAAACAGCTCTATTGTAGTCCAGCCTTTACTTCAGAGACAAACGTGGTCACTTTGGAACACACGTTATAATGCTCGCCTAGCTGTTAGCGTGGCACTCCCTCATACTCTGCTTCTGACTGGCTAGTAGTCCTTACCTAGGTACTGAGCATGTGCGACTCCCAACAAAGATGGAACAGAAGTGAGATGTCTCACTCTGTAGCTAAAACAGAGAGCTCAACACACAGGGTGAAAAGAGGAGCTGCAGCAATGTGCAGTACAACAAAAATATAGTGTTTTTTGGAAAATTAAACCATGTAAACCTATTCTGATATTACCTCTAAATACAATTATGAACCTGAAAATGAGCATAATATGAGCACTTTAAACATCCATTCCTTCAGGCTTTTTCTTTAAACCAAAAGCACTGATTATGTATCGCTTCTATAATTGGACTCCCGTCGGTTTGTTTAGAGTTGGTCTAAAAAACACACATAATTGTTGGAAATGTAAGACAGGGGATGGCCAATTACTTCATGTCCTATGGTCCTGTGATAAGGTCCAGGATTTTTGGACCGCGATACATGATAACCTACGTCTAATGGCAGGGACCCATGTTCCATTCAGCCCGAGATTATTTGTTGTGGGAGACAGGCCAACCCTAAGCAGGATGGATAAGCACATTAGAAGCTGGGTCCAGACTAGTTTAATGATGGCCAGACAGATTATTTTAAGAGGATGGAAGAATGAAGGGGTGCCGTCAATCCGTCAGTGGGCGTGTGAGATGGCTAGGGTGGCGGCGTTTGAAGAAATGTCATGTAAACGGTTTGCCAGATTGGATGTCTACACTAGAAAATGGGGAAAGTACCTGAGCTCTCTGGATGACTCCTAGGAAGCTTATGTGTTTAATGCCCTATGGTGTTGTCATTTATACATACTGTATGTTTATTTGGTCTATGGTTAATGGTTTATTGTCTATTTTACTATTTTGTTGAATGGAATATTGTAGTTACTGTGTCAACTTAAAGACATCACACAAAACATAGACATACATCATAAACAGGATGATAAAATAACAAATCCACATGAATAATATGGACGATAAAAGAAAAGATACTAAATAAAAAAATCCACATGAATGTACTAAGGGATGTAGAAGCATGAGACGCTTGCAGTGCCAGGGCCGGGACTGACCCTGTGAGTCAGTATGCATGGTAAGGTGCTCTATGAGAGTGTGTGTCATGGTGGTAGTGCAAATAAGTAGTTCATATGGACATTTGTTTGACGCCAGCCCACTGCCAAACACACACTCACTCTTGCGTAGTATCCTGAAATCATCCGAGTCCAGGACTTGCTCGTCCTCTCTATACCACATAACCTGCAGAGGAGGCGTTCCCCTCAGTCTGCACTCCAGGACCACCAGCTGGCCGTTCACTGTGGACACGTCATGGAGGCCCTGCGGTGGCAGAGACGCAGAAATGGAAAGAGGATAGAGGAAGAGAAAGACTTACAGATTACTGTAATCAGTAATCTCTCATTTAAATCAAACAGACTCTGTCCTGACTTTCTTTCATTTTGCTTTTACTAATGTACACCTTTACAACACCTTTACCTTTACAAAAGTAGGAGCCACTCCATTCCCTGAGTACTGTTGATTGTAGATGGGACTCTCAGTCTGGAGATGGAAAATAATATATTTCATTTAAGTTGTGTAAAAATCATGTTTAGATATTAGCTTATATTTGTTAAAGAGTAATGTAAGAATAACTCAGTGTTAGTAAAGCATACAGTATGTACAGTCACTGTTACAGAGATTCATTTGAATCTGAATTCTAATCCGAATGAGATTTATTGACAAAGAAGGTTTTCAGTTGCATGGAATTTGCCTCGGTGTGTTTGGTGCATACAATAAACATATGAAAATGGAACAAACAATAAACAATAGAGCAAAGTAGGGCTGGATGATTCATCGAAGAAAAAGAAACGAAATTCAGAACTAATTCAGATCTAACCGATGTCGGTTATTTCATTTTTTTAAATCCTGTAAATTTTTTTCCCCACTGGGCGTGTGTGTGTGTGTGTGTGTGTGTGGGTGTTCGTGCATCTTTTGAAATGGAAATATTGAAAATCATTTATTTTGTTTGGAAAAAATGCAAGTTATTGAATTTCTACCTTTTTTTGGAAACCTTGTTTTTTTACAGTAAAACTAAAATATTACTTTTTTTCATAAGTCATCTTCGTTATTTCAAGCAATGTTTGCTTTGCTTTAAATTGTTCGAAATCTACAATAAATAACCACAAATAGTTAATCTTAAAGAGATTAAGATATGCCCTCTTTCCTTAGAAAAAAACGATCCTACCTTTAATAGTTGAGCATATTAACAGTACAAAGCTTGTCAGTGAACAAAACAACAACAAAAAACAATCGTTTATTCATCGTAATTGAGATAAAGTTCAATTAATCGAGATTTTGATTTTAGGTCATATCGTCCAGCCCTAAAGTACTGCAACAATCGATCAAAAAAAGATAATAATTCTAACATTATTTTTGTATATACCAAAGAGGAGAAAAGGACCATCCATCCAATGGTATATAAAAAAACTATTTTTTTGTATAGTATTGGAAGGATACAGAGGCCCCACCACTACGGCAATGGAAATATTTAAGTATAGAAAAATCAATGTTTGAAGACCGGAACAAAAGGCACCAATTCAACAAGGTGTGGCAGGACATATATGAAGCCTTGTAAACTTAATGGCTAAGAAATAAATAAATAATAAATAATAAATAATAAATAATAAATAATAAATAAAATAAAATAATAAATAAATAAAATAATTCTAAGATTTTAATAGCAAAGATAAATTGGCCTATTTGTGAAAAAATAAATACAAAATTACACACTGGAGATAAGCCTACTAAGGTAGTCATACAGTTAAGCTTAAGGATTCACAACCATTCATTTTTAACCATCCGGCCCAGTTTAATGCAACTTAATTTTTTACAGTAGGCCACATGTAGTTGGGGGTCCCTACTCTGTCTCTCTTTCAGCTAAGGGGTCCTGGGCCTAAAAAACGTTGAAGTCCTCTGCATTATGGCACAAATCTTTTTATTTAATTTCCAGCTTCTACTACAGTACATGAGACCGTCTCTGTGTAACGTAGAGTTTTTCCTGCGTGTCTCTACGACGTGTAACGTTAGACAGCCAATCAGCAGCATTATTAGATCTTGGTAGAATCATGCTGCATGCTTACTGGCTCACTGACGGCGATGAGATTTACTCCTTAGGTATTGAAATTGGGTATTGAATGACGAGGCATTTTTTCGATACTCGATACTACGGAAGTAATTTGGTCGATGCCCAAAAAGTATTGAGTTCGGTACTACCCAGCCCTAGTTAAGAGTGCGTCAGAGTGTGTGAGTGGGGGTCCTGGTACTGGGTGTAGTTACCCTCTGAGGGCTGACACCCAGCGGCTGCACCAGGCTGGAGTGTCTCTGAGCCAGGGCGCTGGAGGAAGTCGACGAGGAGCTTGAGGAGAGCTCTCGAGAGGAGGATGCAGAGGAGGAAGAGGAGATTGTCAGGGACATGGTGCTGGTCTTCTTCTGCACCCTCTGGACGCTGCACAGGCACATATCAGCACATGATACTTTTATTAGGAATGATTTGAAAACAATTTTATCTGCTTATGTTTACTGTTTTCCTTCACTTGGTAACTGTGTAGCCTGGGAATCTGTGTGTGTGTGTGTGTGTGTGTGTGTTTTTCATAATTATGCATCTTATATTCCATCCAATACATCCTTTATACTGCACTTCTCAATATTTGCTTTAAGTGAGTTTTAAAGTGTGTCACAAAACCACAAAGGTTTTTGTACATTTAGTTTTGACACATGGTTTATTATTTATGCGTGTAAGTGTTCATGCGTGTGCAGGTGTAACTTACTGAGCCATGTTTCAGGCGTTCCAGGAGGCGGTTTTTACTCTCTACAAACATAGAAGCAGAGGGTCAGACATGTTACACTCTTTCCTACCACACATTTTTTATCATAGTATTATGAAGCTCAGCGTAAGTTCATTCAGGAAGACTACTGGGCGTCACATTTTTCTCTCTCCCGACCTAATCCGCTGCATTGTCAATCAGCTGAATGTGGGCGTTTACTCTTTCAGTTAAACCAACCAGATTTTGCCACAATCTCTGTGAGCTATCACACTGTTGCATTCAAACTTTCGACCTCTCTGCTGCTGTCAGTTGTCATTTAAAGGTGCACTATGCGTTCCTGCATGGTTTCAGCGCAATAGGCATCTCTCCTTGATTCGCTAGCTGCCTGCCTCCTGAATACACTGTGAAAAAGCCCGGTCTCAGGAGAACACACAGGGGTCGTAAACATCAAACAAACACTAGGGGCACAGGATAGGCACCGAAATACAACAAACACGTTCCAGCCAATCACAGACAAGATGGTTGGGGGAGGGGGTGGGGGTTAGTGTCAGTTAGTCATGACAGTTATGGAAATATTGGGGGAAGGGCGAGCTTGCTCTGTTTTGTTTGGAATTTACTTGGAACGTCAACAGAAGTTACATCATGCAGGAACGTATAGTGCACCTTTAAGGCAAAATCGATGCCACCCTCCTCCATGCCATTCACCTCCAGTTCTCATCATTCCCAGCACCCCAGGGTTCCTCCATCAGAAGCCCCGCTTCACAGCACATACACCCAGATCTTCAGGCTTCCTTTATCCCTTCATCACCACCACCAGTGTCTGGACTCCAAGGTGGGGAGGGGGGGGGGGGGAGACTATTCCTATACATCCACAGCCTCTATACCCCTTATAATTTCACACTGCAATGGAGTCTAATCGCCAAAGACTCCATACTAGTCCATATCCACGACATTTCATTTCCGGGATTGTTCTGGTGCCACCGGAAATTCCTCCGGATGTCCCTCTTTTCGGCCGGATATCCGTTACATTCCTCTTTCTTTGTGTTGGCGTTCTAAACTCCGGTGGATTTGTGAGGACTATGATTAACTGCTCCTTAGATCTCTGCAGGGTAAATCCAGACAGCTAGCTAGACTATCAGTCAATTCTGTTGCACGACTAAAACAACCTTTAAACGTACACGTTCCACCAAAACAAATTCCTTCCCGAGGCTATTTTGCAGAGGCACCGTTGCTCCGTCCGGCGCTTAGCGCCGCCCAAGCCGATTGTGATTGGTTTAAAGAAAAGCCGATAAACCAGAGCACGTTTTTCTCCCATCCCGGAATGTTATGTGGACTAGCCAGACCCTCCTCTGCAGCGCTGTGAAAGAAGGTCTGGCAATGCGAGACTACTAACATACCAACCATTTATGCACCATGATCATTAAATTTATTTCACTCTTAAATGAAGTCTCTCCTGATTGAAATAGAACCTGAGTGTAACTGCAGACAGCCAGGTGTGAATATATTTATCTCTATAAATAATAAGTAGGAGTTTGAGAGCATGCATGGTCAGCTGCATGATCCAGGAGTTTTCTGCACGGTGAGGAAATGCAGTAGAATGCCATGCTCAGTTACATGCAATTACAAGGGAGCAAAATCTTGGATAAGTAAAATGCTCTCTTCTACCTAGACATATACTCCCTAAAACACCTTGAGCAAGGATTGTGATCTCAATTACCCCCAGTGTCTGACATTACATGACATTGCTGTTGTTATGAGCAGTTTCTACAGTATCTGTTTTTATGGAAGTGAACAGGTGTGCAGCAGGTAGACCCTGAAAAAGAGCACACATGACTGTTGTATTGGATTGTTCAGGTTACTCAGTGTGTACCACTGCAAAGTTATATACAGTATTTGTGCCTTGATTCTGAGCGCTCACAGAAAATTATCTTTTGCAAGCACATGAATTACAACGCAAATGAGAAAATCTATAATCCTACAAAGAAGCATTTGATTTGAGCAAACAAAGCTTAATGCTTTTATTCCCTTGGTTTGCCCTCTCTCAACGTCCCTGCACTGTGCACTCTCAGGTTTGCCTGTACCCTCACTTAACATCACAGTGTTTCATTGTGCCACAATTTCAGCCAATCAGAGGATCGGAGCAGGTCATTAGTACCACAGCCACATGTATGTATGTTATGCAATTTTGATAATCTCGTTGAGATTTCATTTGAGCAAGTGTCCGAGGGCTTGAGAGCTGACAGAGCAGGAAATGAGAGATAAAACTGAGTGAGAGGTTATTATTGTGCACTTATGTGTATAATACAACACTCAAATATATTAACGGAATAGAGCTCAAAATCAAGTTTTCTTTGCAGGATTCTAATTTCTTGTCTGGTTGTCGTTATGGAAGGCTTGGATTATGTGGACGTTCCGAGAAAAACTACGCAATATAGCTTTATGATGTCCCACCATACACTCAAAGACAAATATAATGCACTATGCTATCTGAGAAGCCAATCTGGCTATCCTTCTGGCGTGAGATCCATTGTTAGCTAAATGCTAGTGGAACCCAGTGGGATCATTGAAAAACACATGTTATTTCACAAATAAGAGAAGATAACCAAACAGAAAAACAGATTCAAACCAACATATATGACATATGAAGACAAAACATATAAAATGAAACTAAATAAAACAAACATATATTAATATACAAATATTAATAGCATGTGACATACTCTGCATCGGCTAAAGCTTGACACAGGATAGAAATGATAAAAGCATGCAATTAAACAATGTGTTAACTGGAGTGAAGAGTACAAGAATACATAAAGTGTGGAAGCCAAAGTATGCTGTTTGTATAAAGATAAGTGAAGAGACCAGTTTGCAGTCTTACTTATGAAAATTGTAGTTCACAAAAGAAACATGGCTACCTCGATATCCAAATATAATTTTCAACCAGTTTCTTTTGTATTGATGCAGCAATACGGCAAATGCATACGCTGAAAAGTGCATGTATCTAGTCGTCAGCTTAACACATGTTCAGTCGTATCTTTATCATCATCTGATGTTGTAACATGTAACAGAAGCTAAACCTCAATAACTCTCATATGACCACATGCACTAGTCTGGGTTAACAGAAGTTTCCAGGATGATCGCTTCGCTTCGGGACAAAAAACAACAAACTTTGAGCTAGCAAGCCACAAGCTGAAAATGGCAAGTTTTGAAGAAAAATTTGATCGTATATAAGTAATTGTAATAAGGCAGGCCTGCTTGGTTTGTTTGGTGAATAATTGTAAAGATTTACAAAGAATATGTTTACAGCATTTACTAACGATGTTTTGGGACTGATTGGCGGGGATTGCACACGGAGATACACTGGAAAATTACGTTTAACCATGTATCCAGCTAATTGATATAGCTCACGTTGTATGAACAGTTCACTTCATTTCCTTTCGTTTTCTTTCGCCGGGTGCAAATGTTCCACCAAAACAAGTTCCTTTCCGACAACGAGACTTTTGCAGAGCCACCGTCGCTGTGTCCCTAACCTGGAGTGTGGGGTAGCCAGAAATTACTCCGCAGCGCTGTGGAAAAAGGTACGCACACACACACACACACACACACACACACACACACACACGCACATGAAGACATACGAACACAGTTGAGTGCTTAAGCATACATGCACACACAGATAATGTCACCGTTATGTCAAATTTCAGGCCAGGAGGAAGGGAACTGTTCAAATCTAACTGTGCAACTGACAACCCAACAGATCCTGCCCATGCCACTTCTCTTTCAAAGCCAGGCCAACCAATGTATCACTTCCTATGCACCAGATCACTAAGTGTGTCCATCATGTCACTTTGTTTAGCAATAGTATGGGGTATTGCAGCTAATCATTCTACACCTAAAAGACCCCCACAGATCCCAGCCTGCTACGCTCTGTGGCTCTGTCCTGGGCCCCCGAGAAGGAGCTGGCAGAGGAGGCTAAGGTTCAGGTTTCCAGGCTAAATTAAACTCGGCCACCTCCTGAGCACAGCCAAGACTCTCTGACCTGAGATAAATCTCTGTGTCTCCATTAATAAGACGCAAACGGACAAACGGTGGAGGGTAAAACTCTCCCTAAAACCCTAACCCCAAGCCTGCTCTGTCTTTAACCTCCTTTATTTGAGTTTTTCCTCTCCATTTGTTATCGCAACACTAACATCATCACAGACTAAACGCTGTCTAAACCAGAGGATCACAGCGTAAGAAAAAATAGCCGCAGAATTTACAACATCCATGTGTACATCCAGTTTCCCCCTCAGATAATCACTCCCAGCAGGTGTGTTTGTGTGTGTACCTTGGTTAAAGCCTCCTGTTGATAAAACAGCAGCTGCTGCTGAACCGCTCGTATCAATTGTCTTTCGGTTACATAACCAAAGGATTTATAGCCGCGGCAACAAGCTGCATTCACACATCATCTTTAATCTGATGCCTGTCATGCAATAGATGGATAGAGACATGCAGGAAGTGGTGGACAAGCTCAATGATGACCCACACAAGCACACAATGTTCATAACATAAAATTAAGGTGCAGTAAATGTTCAAATTAAAGGGTTACTCCAGCAATTTTTTTATTGCATTGCTATAAAGTTGGGGATGTCACAAGAGACAGATTAACACAAGAATGGACAAAATCGAAGCAGCAACGGAACAGATAGCCTGATATTTAGTCTTTGGTATGGGTCAATCTCCCAAAACACTGGGGCTGCGTCCAAAATCGCTTTCTATGCACTACATGCTCACTATACAGTATGTATGGTATCGTTCAACATACTGTAGCGACCCTGCAGGACTAACATAGACTCATGGGGAGTTTGTGGGGGGAAGATGTTGCCCTAGTTCAGTTGATAGGTCAGGTTCAGAAAGTGGGAGGGAGAAGGGGAGTGAGAGTCACCTCCAGCGTGAACGTAATCCCAGTTAAGCTAACTAGCTAGTTTAAGATATCAGCCTTTTTATTGTTTTGGGCACTCTTTTAACCCCATTATTAGCCTGTATTCTATGGTGATAAAACCTAGCCTGGTCCTATAGAGAGTCTGGCCTCTCTGCATTGACAAGTGTTAACTTCCTTGAAGGCGGGTACTCTGCTGAAGTTTAAAACTATTGGATCTGCCCAGAGCCACTCTGGATCTGCCATAACCAATCGCTAACGTTTGGTCGTGATGTCGGCTTAGCATCGCTAGCGTTAGCCTTAGCCAACTCCTTCACCACTAACGGAGCGAGCTGGAAAATCTAACTTTTCCCAAACCCTGTGGGGAGGAGGGCCACAACATCATGGCCACCAACACAACTCAGCAAAGATTGTTCTTGCTTGGGCTTTAACTTCTGGATATTTGGCAGCGTTGCCACAACGGACCGGATGGCTTTGCTCGCATCTTTCTCCGCCGCCATTACGGAACTACAACTCAAACTAGCGCACGACCTCAACGTCATCGTTCTCAGCCACTCCCTCTGTTCACTGATTGGACCGGTAAAGATTTGACCGGAGAAAACCCGCGAATATACCGCAAACCCAGACATAGTACTGAAGGAAAATGAAAATTGAGCGGAAGTACGTAGGAGGGCGGAGCCAGGCTAGATAAAACCCGGTTCTCCAGTTAAACTACAGCCACCGTGTCCTCATCATTCAGTTAGCTAGCAAGCAGTGGAGCTGTGACTGCTACAATTCTTTAGTGTGAATAAACAGTAGTATGTATCTTTGAGCTGAGGCACTGAGCTGTAATCACCACAACACTTCCTGAGAACCTTCTTGACAGCTGGAGACGCGTAACCATAGAAACCCATGCCAACCTCAGCTCTACCGACAGAGCTCATTTAAGTAGACTTCACAGGGGAAAACCATTCATTGCTCTCCATTGACTTTGTATTGCGTGAAGGTGCCTCCTTGTCAATTCCGTCTGCTAGCAAACAACAGAAAAATGCCTAAAAGCTGCTGTGTGTTGGGATGCACTAACAAAGTGAAGAACCCATGACAACGTTTTTAAAAAGCTGCCAAACTAAAAAACTGAGCTTTTAGGAAGACAAAAGTGGATACAGACAGAAACAGCAGGAAGAATGGGAAGACTGTGGGATTCTGACACTATAAACGAAAAAAATGTAATGTCCGCAACACTGCTTTAAACTCCCATATTTAATATCAATGCAACGTTTCGACCCTACTGGGTCTTCTTCAGGTCTTCTTCCTTTTGCCTGAAGAAGATCCAGCAGGGTCGAAACGTTGATATTAAATATAGGAGTTTAAAGCAGTGTTGCAGACATTAATTTTTTTTCGTTTATAGTACTTTTATTTGTCCTGCACCTGCCAGAAGGTGGGATGTGCACACAATTACTTTTATGGATTCTGACACTAACCTATTATTATACCCAACGTTACGTGTGCAGCAAGCATTTTGTTACCAAGTCAAATATCCAAATGTCAGTTGTAGGCTAACTATAGTTCTGTAAATGAAGCTACAGCATTTTGACAGTATGCAACTTGTGTTATAATACAAACTAGAAGGTGGCTAAATCAGAAAGCTATGCAGATGTTGTGTTAACGTTAAATACAAATTGTTATTCATAAGAACGTTAATATGTTTGCAAGTGCCTTAGCTTGCTAGCACAAAGCTAACATTAGCTTACTAACAGCTAACTTTTACAGATACAGATAGCTTTATTTATCCCTCGAAGGGCAATTCACTTTCTACAGTCCTCTTTGGTAGACGCAGGTTGCTAAAATAACACTTGCTAACTAACACATGCTTAGCTAGCTACAGACACTTTGTTAGCGTTATAGCCCTAAGTTGCATATTGTGGCGCCAATTGTTTTCCCCTGCGTTGGGCGTGGTTTTCAGAGTGTGACGCAATGTGCTCTATCTCTATTGCCAGATAATGCTTAAATTACTGGAAAAGGTAAACAAGTCAAAAGTAGGGGTGGTACGGTTCATGAAAAAACACCCGAACCGCTCGGTTCGCTAGTCTCGGTTCGGAGCATGTTACAACAGTTACTGGAAAATGACTGGAAATGACGAGCGGGATGGGCGTGACAAACGCAACCCATGGCAGCTGATTGGACGATTGCGTCACATGGGTCTGGCTGGTCCCAAATTTCAAAGCCAGACTGTCATGGCGGCTCGTTCAGAATACGATCTCATATTGTACTAAAATAGTTTACCGAAACGTGTTTCTGAAAACATTTTAAGCGAGAAATAGGCCATGCAGTTGCTGAATCTGTCTTCATTTCAGATCGACAAAGGTCAGTTTAAAAGATTTTCATCAGATTTTGAGAGACACCGGACCGACCGCTCCTCAAGTGGGTGGGGTGCCGCGCAGTCACGCGTCCGTCACCTGCAGAAATGTCAAGTGGGAGAGAGGCTGCCCAGAGAGCTGGAGGATGCGCCAGCGTCGTTTATAGTCTGGTGTGTGGGAACATTTTGGATTTCACGTTACCTATGATGAAATAAAACAATATAGAACTGCCACTGTGTGCACGTTTTGTGCAACATGCATTCAATATGCTAATTTTAGCTATATGCTGAAGTATATTCTGGAGTGATAAAGAAAAAATAAGAACCGTACTGAACCGAAAACCGTGACCCTAAAACCGTGATACGAACCGAACCGTGGGTTTTGTGAACCGTACCACCCCTAGTCAAAAGACAAGACAAAATCACAGATTTTTAATATGCATTGTTTTGAATAAGTAGGACCTTTATGCTGTTGTTTGCAAGTCACACTGTCTAATAGTCATTCGAATAGTCAAAAATGGAAAGTTCAGGATTTGTATTGATCATTTTTACTTAGTTTACATGGTACAGAAAAATATTATGTCTGACATAAAAGGTGGAAAACTACAGAGCCCCTAAAGGGACATGGGGATAAACATCATGTTAGCAGTAATCTCATGCTCCCAAAAAAAAAGTGTCTTGTGCGACACAATTAAAATTCCCCATGTCCCTTAAGGGGCTACGTAGAAAACAAATTCAGCCTGCAAATACACAACATAACACAACAAACAAATGTGCTGATATTGCAGTGGAGTGTTTTGACCTATGACACAATTAAGAGTAATGATAATTTTTATCATTGCGTATCTTCCTGGGACGATTTTCAGCATCCCACCTGTTCTGCTTACACAGGAAAGAGAGGCCGCACTTTCTCTAACATACAGAGTTGCATATTAGAGCGTTTCCGAAGGCAGAGCCACCTGTTCTCACCAGACATGAGGGAGTGAGAGAGACGTTCAGGCTGAGTCATGGTGAGGAACTTTCCTATATACACGGTAAAGGGTTCAGAATCTGGCGGGATAGATAGACAGAAAGGATGGAGGAAAACACTGCAAGGTGATTCATTTCTCAGGGGTTGCCATAGAAATATCCTCTTGCCTGCACTACTTCGGCTTGATCGATTCCATACATTAACAGCAACACAAAACATATAATACTTGAATGATGAACGGTCTTGACAGATTGTGACGTAGATCCGGATTGATGAAGTTGAGGAAAACCAACACCAACGCCTACCCACAATCCACCTTGTTAAATTTAAACAAACCACCCACCGTGTAATTCCAGTCCAGCACACAACACCGTGAATCCTCCAACCCCCAGCAGCTCTCAGCTGTGGACAGATTTAGCACAGCGGCGGCATATTCTAGTGTTAAAAAATTTACTGGTGGGCAATAATTATCTGTTGGCTCTTCTTTGATTGACAGGGCATTACAATCAATGGAACGATACAATCAGACACTGCAAGAGACTTGCATCCAGTGGCCAAACAACAGTCAAACGCACAAGAACAATTCCTACACATGCAGTGTGAAACTGTGGAAAAACACAAGTGGAAGGTGGGTGTTAGCATAATTATTTGTCAAAATCACTGTGGAGTTCTCTCAAAGTTTGTTTACTTGCAGCAAGTAGAGTCAGTTTACAGCTCTTCAGCATAAGGCCGGCTACACACTGGCTGCGTGGCATGTCGGTTTTTATTACGGCTCCCATGGTAACAGGTTAGAGCTTGCACACTGCCTGCGTGACACGCACGTCTCAGCCGAAAATGCGGGCATGCTAGAAATAGAACCGACACCTATTTTTCACACGACACGCAAGCGTGTTGGAAGCGTTTCCAGGCAAAATAGAAAGGAAAAGATGTTTATATGTCATTTTGACACAAATACATTTAATAAATGACATTTTGATGAAAACCACCTGTCAATACAGAACTAAATATTCTGTAGCCTATTTTGACGTCAATACTGCCGACGTTGTCTTTGCCGTAATCAAATCAGTATATATTCATATTTAACATGAAGTATACTACTGCTTGATTGCAGTAAATCAATGGGAAACATCCATGTGTCCAGACAAGGCTTTACTCGGTTCTTTATTTGCAATAAAGCTCAGATAAAACAGACTGATCTCATGAAATGGCGTATGTATGACACCCAATTCGTATGCCATTATTGGCGTGTTATCAAGACGCATACTCGCGTTTTTAGCGTGTTTATCAACGCCGTAACCCAAACCGCGTGTCACGTTTCCTAAGCTCAACCGTTGCTTTCTTCTTTTAGTAAATCCAACCCTGTTGTTCTTTTCCTAGATTTGTAGATTTCTTTTCGCGATAACACACCAAGTCGCGATAACACGGGCAAGTGGCGATAAGCGTAGATATACGCGCAGATAGCTCAAAATGCGTACAGATAACACGCCACTTGGCTTAAGAAAGTGGGCGTGTATGTTTACGCGAAGTCCTGATGTCATGTTGGACAGCAGCATTATGCAAATCATGGTAACTCTTTATATTAATCACTTTAATACATAATAACATCACATCCTTTCAGTTTCCTGAATATAGTTATGTAACTGAGTACTAGTTATAGGGAAAATAGAATACAAGCTCTGTTTAAAAACTCAAGTGAATATTCATGAATTCTACATCTCTTAAAGGGATACTCCTTATCCTCCACAGAAGTCTAATCGTATGCTTTGCTGTAGACAAATGTGACATTTTTGCAGGTTCAGCTGACCTGCTGTGCACTGACTAAAGGAATAGAAAAATAAAAAATGCCAACCTTTTGGTGACTTTAGATGAAAAGTCAGGGGATCACCAAAGTATTTAGAAATTCAACCTCTGGCAAACACGAATGTCTGTTTACACAATTTAAATGCAATCCATCCAATAGTTGTTGAGATATTTTAGTCTGGACCAAAGTGATGAACCAACCATCCCTTGAGCCATGCCATCAGATTGAAGACCCGATCTGCCGGCGATTTGATTTCCCCCTGCAGCTCAGGCTGGAAACCTGTACGTTTACCTATCCTGCTTCCGTTACAAATTTGCGGGGACCAATCACAAACTGGCTTATCCACCTGGCGCGCTATTGGCGGGTATAACACGATGACGATGCTCAATGGCTTCTTTAGTTTAGCAAACAAATCGCTTGAGTGGGTGTAAAGACCGCTCACTTTCATCTTTGTTTTGCACAACCTGCAAAAATTGCTTGATGCCATCGCTGCTTCTGCAAAACCGCTGATCAATGCTACGAACCAACACGTTTGTTGACGCGTTTCCTGCCTGGAGTTTTCGCGTCACTCTGCAAAAGTACGTCACCCGGATCGTTGTTCTGATTGGTTGAAGGACTATCCAATTGCGTACAGAGTCATTTGAACTATATGCCCGATGATCACGCCTCTTGTGCAGTAGAACATACAGAGCAGACTCCCCAGACTAATGTTCAATCTTAAAAGATTGAGCTTGGTCTGGTGATAGCCGGACTAACAAGATTGGCTAAGAGACAAACAAGAAAACATCAGTTCCAGTTGGTAACTTTTTGGTGATCATTTTTGGATCGATTTTATGTCCTGACTGACACAGAACTTATCTGTGTGTAAATAATGTTATCTCAGTTAATGAGGTGACAGCCTCACTGCACAGGCCTCAGTTTGGGATTCTGATTTCTGTCTTATTATATAAGGATCTTGCCTATAGTGCAGCTTTAATTTGTGGTTCTAAATGTGATTTCAAAGGTACACTGGGATGTAAAGAAAAAGTTCCTCTACCTGCTGTAAACCCATTTAGAATTTTCTCAGTTGCATCAGTCTGAAAAAAGCTGTTAACCCTCCACCTCCATCTCTCCAATTCTCCTAACTCCTCAACTTGTCTGCTAGCCAGCGGGACCGATTTAGCCCGGACTGGATCACCTGATCTCTCGGTTAGCCAACCACGGCTCAGAAGCTGAACACATACAGGCATGCCATGCTTTCACTGTGAAATCCCCCACACACACACACACACACACACACACACACACACACACACACACACACACACACACACACACACTCTGCCACCCACTCAGCTCTGGCTGGTATGCCTTGTGTTGCCTCACCCTGCTGGCTATATAATATTCACTTCTACCCTTTTAACTCCAAACGGATGTAACAGATTCACAGAAAGAGAAACACATATAGATACATAGATATAGATTGGTACAGTTAGATATGTGGCTAGATAGATAGATAGATAGATAGATAGATAGATAGATAGATACGTGTTAGATACATAGATAGATGGATAGATAGATACGTGGATAGATAGAGATAGATACATAGATAGATAGATAGATAGATAGATAGATAGATAGATACGTGGATAGATAGAGATAGATAGATAGATAGACAGATAGATAGATAGATAGATAGATAGATAGATAGATAGATAGATAGATAGATAGATATATACAGTGCTGCTCATGAGTATAGGAACCCATGCTGAAGTTGAATAAAAAAAAATCATCTTTTGGCAATTGATCTTAATGCCTTAATTAAAAAAATAAGGAAAAATTCAACCTTTAAGGACACCAATTTTCTTTGTGAATGAATAATGTATCGTAAATAAATAAATGTTCTTCCTTAAAATACAGGGGGCATAAGTATACACACCCCTATGTTAAATTCCCATAGAAGCAGGCAGATTTTTATTTTTAAAGGCCAGTTATTTAATGGATCCAGGATACTATGCATCTTGATAAAATTCCCTTTCCTTAGCCTTTGGAATTAAAATAGCCCCACATCATCACATACCCTTCACCATACCTAGAGATTGGCATGGTTTTATTTCAGTTGGCCTAATAGCTGGTTTGATTTGCATTGAGAGATGATTTTATGGAAAGTACCCCATGCCAATCTCTAGGTATAATTTACAGAGACCCAACAATTTCCCACAAGCAAGCATTTGGCTGCAGACAGAAAATGTAAAAATATTACTTTATTTCTATAAACTGTGCAACACAACAGATGTGTCCTCTCATCAAAAGTGCAACTGAAATTGTATTTTCTCTTAAAGAGCAACAATTAAATTAATAAGTAGGTGTTGAAAAGAAATTCCCCATCAAAATATCAAAATAAATAGAAAGAACATCTTTTTAAATGAATAAACTAAGAAGACATAGTGGCGTCTGAATTTAAACAAGTGAAATCAAAAGTAGATTACGCCCTAGGCCGTTCCAAAATTGCATTGCGATTAATTTTTTTTTATTTATCTCAACCGTTTGTAATCTTTACACATTTATATTGATTTTAAACCGATTCACGATGCATCGTTACACCCCTAATAGATAGACAGATAGACAGACAGATAGGTGGATAGATGGATACATAACAGAGCATATAAATTTAGCTCCAGACAGATCATCCCAGCTGTCCTCTTCTTTCTGAGTGCAAATTCCAATCAATCCAGTGTCCAGTATCAATAACACACAGTATCAGGAACCTTATGGCCCTTGACCAAGTGAATTACAACATTTGATTATCTGATTACCAGGGCATGATCTATCACGAGAGAGAGAGCTATGTATGAACCATGACACAGAACTTTCTTTTAGTGAATTTCCACCCTCGTCAGGATTTGTAGATTGTACTTTGGTCCAGACGTGTGCAACCAAAGCAAAAATATCTGGCGTGTAAGCTGGATCAGACAGGTGAAAGGATCTCTGTGTTGTTGTTTTTCTGTCGCGATTCTAGTGTTGCTCCAGCCGTGCACATGCGAAACAGGCCCAGCTGCGCCTTCAACACACAACTTTATCCCAACTGTAGAAAACTTGAACCAAAATGTTCCCCTCCTTACCTGTCTGGCCTTTCCCCAGCAGGCTAAAAAAAACAAAAACACAAACAACACCAACAGATGTATTGATCCAACAGGAAGTGTGACTGATCCAGTAGTTAAAGTGCTCTGTGACTGTGTGGCTCCCAGTCACGGCTTGGCCGCCGGACGCTCCCTACTCTGAGCGAGCTGACACACACATTTACACACAGACACACTGACAGGGGGCATGTGTGTGTGTTGAGGGGTGGGGTGGGGGGAAAGGGTTAAGAGAGAATCTGAGGCTGGTGAGGTGGGGGTGTGAGAGGAGGGCAGGAGGTTTCAGTTGGAGAGGTACTAAAGGGGCCAATTTAGAGCGGAGTGTAGTGTTCGTCAACAGTGACAAACTCACGGCAGGGGAGAGCTCCAAGTGAAAGGCAAGAGGAGTGAAGCTCAAACCTGCTCAAACGAGTCCTTTTCCCTAGCCTGGTCCTACCAGACTCTGGTCCATTAGCCTGGTCCTACCAGACATTGATCCACTAGCCTGGTCCTACCAGACATTGATCCACTAGCCTGGTCCTACCAGACTCTGGTCCATTAGCCTGGTCCTACCAGACATTGATCCACTAGCCTGGTCCTACCATACTCTGGTCCATTAGCCTGGTCCTACCAGACATTGATCCACTAGCCTGGTCCTACCAGACTCTGGTCCACTAGCCTGGTCCTACCAGACATTGATCCACTAGCCTGGTCCTACCAGACTCTGGTCCATTAGCCTGGTCCTACCAGACATTGATCCACTAGCCTGGTCCTACCATACTCTGGTCCATTAGCCTGGTCCTACCAGACATTGATCCACTAGCCTGGTCCTACCAGACATTGATCCACTAGCCTGGTCCTACCATACTCTGGTCCACTAGCCTGGTCCTACCATACTCTGGTCCACTAGCCTGGTCCTACCATACTCTGGTCCATTTCATTAGTAAAGAGAGTCTACATTGACAAGTGTTAACTTCCTTGAAGGCTGGTACTCTGTTGAAGTTTAAAACTATTGGATCTGCCCAGAGCCACTCTGGATCTGCCGTAACCAATCGCTAACGTTTGGTCGTGACGTCAGCTTAGCATCGCTAGCGTTTGCCTTAGCCAACTCCTTCACCACTAACGGAGCGAGTTGGAAAATCTAACTTTTCCCGAACCCCGTGGGGTAGGAGGGCCGCAACATGATGGCCACCAACACAACTCAGCAAAGATTGTTCTCGCTCGGGCTTTAACTTCTGGATATTCGCCAGCGTTGCCACAACGGACCGAATGGCTTCGCTCGCATCTTTCTCCGCCGCCATTACGGAACTACAACTCAAACTAGCACACGAGCTCAACGTCATCGTTCTCAGCCACTCCCTCTGTTCACTGATTGGACCGGTAAAGATTGGCAGGAGAGAACCGGCAAATATACCGCGAACCCAGATGTAGTACTGAAGGGAAATGAAAATTGAGCGGAAGTACGTAGGAGGGCGGAGCCAGGCTACCTTTACCCAGGGCCAGTGGCGATTCTATTAAAATGAGACCCAGACCTGAAAGTCTCTCCTGGGACAGGAGTTAGACGGACCCACACTCCAGTTTCACTAGCTAGGTTAACTCAAACCATTAAAAATTTTTTTTTTTTTTTTTTTTTTTAAAAAAAAATTTTTTTTTTTTGTTTTTTGGTTTGTTTTTTTTTTTTTTTTTTTTTTTAAATTTTTTTTTTTTTTTTTTTTTTTTTTTTTTTTTTTTTTTTTTTTTTTTTTTTTTTTTTTTTTTTTTTTTTTTTTTTTTTCTCTTTCTTTTTGTCACTCCCAGAAGGATAACTCCTCTTCATATTAATTTGAATTTTAATTGAAAAAAAAAAAAATTCTATCAGGCTTCGACGGAAATGACATGGGGCCCCTTAACATGTCATTGCAAAAAGAAATTTGTTTAATAGGGAGGGGGGGTGCGTTCACTGTGGTTGCCACATTTTGAGACACTGCTGTGGAGTAAAGTTTGTCAGCCCTAGGTCGGCCCCCCCTAATGGCCTGGGGCCCCAAGCAGTTGCCTGGTTTGCCTGTTGACAAGCTGCGTCTCTGCCCAGGGCTGTAGTCAAGTCCACCTTTGTCGAGACCAAGACAAGTCCAAGACCAGGACTAGTGGAGACTGAGTCAAGACCGAGACAGAAAAAAAAAGAATCCTCTTCAAGACCACTTACTTACCTGTTCATAATTTATGTGATGCGAGAGGCGGTATATCTTCTATTTTGAGATGATTATTTTGCTTTGTTATTATTTGTAATGATAAAAAAAAAATAGTACAACACTGTAGGATCAAATGAGGCCATATTATTATAAATGTAGTCTTGCAGTGTCACACCTTCCCCCACAACACTGCGGAGGAGGGTCTGGTGAGTTCACACAACGGACAGAGCCACGGTGCCTCTGCAAAATAGCCTCTGGAAGGAACTTGTTTTGGTGGAACACGTGTACGTTCAAAAGTTGTTTTTAGTCGTGCAACAGAAAACTCAGATTGGACAGATAGTCTAGCTAGCTGTCTGGATTTACCCTGCAGAGATCTGAGGAGCAGTTAACCAGAGTCCATAGTTTATATTTTAAAAGAGTTTAGAATGCCAAAAAAAGAAAGAAAGAGGAAGGTGACGGATATCCGGTCGAAATGAGGGACGTCCGGCGGAATTCCGAGCAATCCCGGAAGTGGAACATCGTCGATATAGACTACTTTAAGAATAACAATTTCACTAAAGTCACATCAGGCTGAAGTGCAACTTCACATTTTACATGTTGAGTCTTTTAATTCTGGTTTAACAAGAACATTCTGGACTGCCGATGGAAAATGTAGAAAAGATATATGTTCCCATTCTTGAACTTAATACTTGTCTGAAAGAATCCATAGTACAAAGTGCTCGCTGACAATGCGTCAGTGGCCAAAATTAAAATGATTGATACCTGATGATTGAGATATATGACACAGCCAGGTGTACACCAGAGGACCAATGTTAATGCCTGTTCTAGATGGATTTTGAACTAAACCAATACCTGTTTTCTGAACAAGCGCGCTTTATCATTGGTTTTGTTTTGAAAGAGGAAGTTACTCTAGAAAAAAAGCATATAGTAATGGACTCTGTCGAGACCAACTAGAATATTTGGCCAGTCCAATGGCCGACTCCGAGACAAGTCCGAGTCCAAATACCAACGAGTCCAAGACGAGTCGGAGACAATAGAAAAACGGCTTGAGTCTGAACTAAAGTACTACAGATCTGGCTTCACCTGCAATCTTTCAGGGATCACAAAAAAAACAACAAAGAATATGTTCTGACGATTTCAAAAGATGAAAAATGTGGCTGATGTGTTGCGGCCGGGGGCTCGATGACATTACTTCATCCGAGGGTGTGAGACAGGAGCCAGGAAACCTGCGACTGGTGCCAGTGAGTCTCTACGGGATACATGAGATGAGACCTCTGCAAATGAGAGGGTGAGGAAGAGAGAGAGAGAGAGAGAGAGAGAGAGAGAGAGGCAGACAGAGAGACTAAAAGGGACTCTTTATAACGCAATCCTAAACACAGATGACCACACAAACAGAATCAGGAGGGTGAAGTGGAAGAGTTGATAGCAAATTCAGTAGTATTAAGGGATTAGCCACCATTTTATTTAGTGCTACGTCCTCACAATTTATGTTTGCCCTTTTTCAGTCTGTGTGCATGACAACAGCAGATATAACTAGATAATGCATTTCCCTGGAAGAAGTTGCTGACCAATCGCAATAGGAAAGTGCATGAAAAGCTGTAAAAGTACAGTAAAAGGAGAACCAAAAAAAAAGAAAAGAAAGAAATGAAACAAGGAAAAACAGAGAGAAGAAGAGGAAGAATGTCTGAAAGAACGGAGGAAAAAGAAGTGAGCAAAATAAGACAGAGAAGAAAAGGAAGGAAAGAAACTGTTAGGTTATAAAAAGTTAAACCATTGGTGATGTCTGATAAAAATATACTTTTAGTTAAATGAACACTGAATCAATACCGATGTCATCACACCACACCTAATCAGCATTTGTTTGGCTCACACCATCTCCAGCTTCTAAAAGAATCATCAGGTCATATCTGACATTTAGCTTACTTAAGAAGACTCATTGTCCTCACGGAAAAGGTAACTGTTGCTTCTGCCTTTTGGGGAGCCACTCCCTGCGGGGCCAGACTTGATTAGAACAAAGGAAATGCAAACTCCTTAAACTTGAATAGAATGGGCACTACCATGATAAATGACCTTTGTCTGTGACCTGGAGTAAACCTGAAATTCAGAGGTGTGTCCTTAATCCGAGAGACAGGAATATAATTCGGAAACAGAGATTTGAGATGATTTCAGGACTGCAAGCCTGGGACCCGACAAGGGAACAAGGTTCTGTAGTCCGCTGTTTACAGTGTATTGTTTTGTCATGTCGCATGACTGCGGACTGATTGATGTAATTCCTGAAGAGGAGGCATGTCATTTCAGTCCACTGCTGGCAGTGTTTCATGTTTTATGTTTGATTGTTTTTGATGTGTCGTTTTCATCGTGTTGTTCATTAAACCTTTTGCTTAACTTTCAATTCGACCCAGGCCTCTCCTTCCTCCTCAGAAATCAAACGAACACGTCTTTTAGGATTTCTTAACAAAACTCAATGGGATTTTTTTTTGGAACATTTTCAACGCTTCAGAAGCCTTCTGTTACCATCCGATGGCTTTTATTTTGAAAGTCTACTACTCCAAAGCCAACTCCGGAGACCCCAGAGTAAGCTCCGGTTACTGACTCTTATTCTGAAAGTTCAGCGCTGTGTGCTGGGCAAAGGTCATTTGGTCTGCCTAACATTAGCTAATACAAACTTCACATAACTATTAGTGTAATAGCTGGCATTGCCTTGCCAGTTCAATGACTTTATAATTCTTGTCTACATCATCACAGCCACTTGTGGCCACCACAGGTACTTCTGTTCAGCGAAAGGGACACACAGCAGGCCTGCTTTTAAAGGACAAATATGTCCAAACAAATGATTCCTTTTATGTTGATTTCCACTTGCAGAGCTCACGCCAAATGTACATTCAATAGTGTTTTAAATCAAACATATCTCTCTCTCTCTCTCTGCTCACTATTCAGGCGCATGTTTAAAAAGATTGAGGGAAAATTGTATGATTTGCTGTTTTCCTAACAGAATGTAATGTTATATCTTATTTACTTGTACTGCTAGAATGATAACAGGCGGCTTTGAATAGATCATTAGACTTAAAAAAAAGACCAAAGCATCAGTAGATCGTGTCGTCATAAAGAAATCAAAATAACACATGCTTCTGCTGACAGTGAACTAGTCTCGCATTGCCAGACCTTCCTCCGCAGCACTGTGGAGGAGGGTTTATTATTGTTATTATTATATGGTTTATCGGCATTTCTTTAAACCAATCACAATCTTCATGGGCGGCTCTAAGCGCCGGACGGAGCAATGGTGCCTCTGCAAAATAGCCTCGGGAAGGAACTTTTTTTAGGTGGAACATGTGTACGTTTAAAGGTCGTTTTAACCCTCCTGTTGTCCTCAGGTCAAATTGGACCAGTTTTTAAAAGTTCTTTCATCAGAAACATGGGTTTCTTTCAATCAAATTGCCCCCAAAAACATGGATGGTTCTGTCATGGGGCGGAAGTTTATTTTATTTTGAGCATGCTTTTATTGGATTGCTGTGGTTTTGTTTGCTGTGTTTTTATCTTTTATTGCATGCTTTTATTCTGAAATGTGTGGTGTTTTTAATGTTGACTTCCGCCAGTGAACAGTTGTAATCAGGCTAGGACTTGCACCTGATTGGTTTTTAAAGAGCAGAACAACAATAGGAAAGAGGCACCTGGGAGAAGGAGGAGGCCATGGAGAACATGAGGGAGGCCTGAGAGTATGAGAAGAGACACATAGAAGATGGAGGAGAGCACACCAGGGAAGACGCTGAAAGCACGACAGACGGAACACGGAAACAGGCGGAGAAGCAGCCAGGAGATCGGACGAAGAGACACGGAAAAAGAACCTTAGAGCCCTGAAGCTACAACGAAGAAAACACAAACACGGACAGCTAGCGGAAAAAGTGGGAGAGCGTAAAAAGTCCCTTTTGAGACCGGTGTTGGTGGTGGTGAAGTGTATGAAGCGGTAGCAGTTCTAAGGACGTTTTACTGGCCAGAGTTTCTGTTGCAGGTTCTGCCCCAAGGAAGGTGACCGATGTAAAGGATCCTTCCTGGCTGAGCCCTGTGGACATGTTAAAGTCGAGACTCCTGTTCCTTTTGGAGTTTTTTAACTTTATTTTTAGTGGGTTTTTTTGGTTTATAAATCCTTTTTTTTTAAAGTAGTTTTTTATTGTTTTATTATTTTTTAAATAAATGTGTTACTCCTCAGTTTGTTTTTTTGTCATTGTTTTAAATATACCGTTCTTACTGCTCTCCCCCGGTACAAAGGACCTGTTTTAATCTGACTTTTTAATTGGAATTGTTATAGTTTTATTGAGGTCCTAGGCCTCAAGTTCAAAAACCTAGGTGGCGTTATCGGCCCTTTTTTTTTTTTTTAATACCATTTTTAGTATTGGATATTTTTCATTCGCGCCATACCACCCCCCCCCCCCTCCTTTATTACAGTTCCATACAATGCTTTTATAACATTTTAAAGATTTAAAAAAAAAAAAAAAAATTGTTTCAAAACAGTATACTAACCAAATGTTGTGACAATCCATCAACATCCTCTGATCTTAACTATCAATCAAAATAATTAACAATTTCTAACTCAAAAATTAGGTATAATTTCATATAAATGAGATTTATCGACAATAATTCCAAGTGTAAAACTTGTGGTAACAAGATGGGGTTAGTGGTGCATTTAAGTGACAAAAACGTTTTTTAAAGTGCCAAAAAAGGACAACCTATTCATGGTTGACGGGAAGACAACACAAGGGTTAAGTCGTGCAACAGAAAACTCAGATTGGACCGATAGTCTAGCTAGCTGTCTGGATTTACCCTGCAGAGATCTGAGGAGCAGTTAGCCATAGTCCTCACAAATCCACCGGAGGTTAGAACGCCGACACAGAGAGGAAGGTGACGGACATCCAGCCGAAAATGAGGGACATCCGGCGGAATTTCCGGTGGCACCTGAACAATCCCGGAAGTGAAACGTTGTCGATATAGACTAGCGTTGAACCAACAGGACACTCTTTTGTCACAATGACATGCTGTCAGAACAGTGTGTCAGGGTTTCAGAAATTCATGGATTAAAAGTGAAATAAAAGCTGAGGGTAGATAAAAAAAAATACCTTGTCAGTACAACCTTTGAAGCAAACAGCAACAACAAAACACCACTTAACATATTTTTATTGTCTCACTGTCTTTTGCCTTTTTACATGGAAACACAAGTTAGTGTGTGTTCATCTCAAAGCAGGAAGGCTACAGTATATGATGCATCAAACACAGGTCCAGTGCAAAACAAAGAAAACAGTATCAATGTTATAATGGTAAAGAAATTAAATGGTCAAAGGGGAATATATATTCTTAAATATATATATATATTTTGATATCTTACAACATAAGAACACAACTGTCCTGTGTGTTATATGTATATATAAAAAACACTATTGCAAGCAGTGTCTTTTTCGAAGAGTTGGGTCAGTATCAAGAACGTCCACAAAATACTGATAGTAATAATGAACTGTTGGCTAAATCCACACTTTTGGGAAATATCACTCATCAACAGACAATACCAGTCTGGCGTATATCACTAACGGCCTATTGGTGCTTTACAATGAACGCTATCAGGTTAGACTCATTGGGCCAATGGAGGGAATAAAGGTAGAAATCTACACCTTAACAGGATATAATCACTGTCTCTCTCCTTCACATCCTCTTCCTCCTTCTCCTCCTCACCATTCTCAATCCACGTGTGCAGTTTGGCGCCCTCTGTTGAAATGCGGGCCCCATTATCGGCTCTGTTAGCAGGCTCAATATATTGCTTTCAACAAGTTCTTTTCCATCGAGCTTTTGATACCAATGATCACTGTAGGCTACGGCAAAAAAACATTACAAATAAAATAAAAAAGCAACGTTCATTTTCCTTCTATTAACAGACACTTGACTCAATCCACTAACTACCTCCCTCTAGCTCTATCCTTCCTTCCCTTGCAAGACTGGATTCCTGCATTCTGAACACTTTTCCCCATCTACAGCACACCCTCCCACACTAACACAACTTTGTTAAGAACTGCACAGCTCATCCACAGACTTTTGCTCATACACAGGCTGGAAAAGAACTGTAGCGCAAAACAATGCAACTTTTGGAACACGTTTTTCCTCTAATTAATAAGCAATGAAACACACCATTGATCCCTTCAATGTACTCAGGGGGTTTGTCTCTACAGCCTTACTCGCTCTGCTGTGACCAGTGGCTAAATGGTAGCTAAATGGTAGCTAATGTTAGCGAACTTCAGATAGATATTGCTGTGTAACTGGCATTACAGTCAGTTCACTAACTTCATAAGTCTTGTGATTATTGCGCTGTTTGTTGTGTAGCCACAGTTTAAAAACTAGAACTGCAAGCAGGTATGATTATGAACGGGGTCCAAGCCCCCTTGGCGCAAGTCGCCCCCAGCGGACCGAGTAGACTTATTGTCATGAGGTTCCACCGAGTCTACATGCAATATTTCATGCAGATCGGATTCACGGTTAAGGAGATGTTTCAAAAAGTAGGTTTCACATATGTCGCAATTTTGCTAAAAATAAAATCAAAACAGCGCCATCTAGTGGCCGATTGATGCCAAATTTGGTACGGAGCCTCAGTTGAGCATCAGGAAAAAGTGTGTAGAGTTTCGTGTTAATCTGAATAATTGTTGCCAAGATATGCAATACCCAGCCCCCTCAGGCTTGGACCCCTGATCATTTTTGCGATTAGAATAGGGTTCCCAGCTCCGCTGGTACTGGGAACCGTGTTGCCTTGCATTCGCAGGTTCCCAGCCCCTTGGGATTGGACCCCTAAAAAAAGTTACAGTCTTGCTTTAACAGAACCTTTTGCAGAATATTTAAACCGCATTGGGTTTGTGTTTTTCTGCATCGTGCTTCATCCCACTTCAACAATCAGCAAAAACCAGGGTCTGGACCAATCCTGTGGTCTGTTTTAAAGACTCTTGATACTCTTTAGTTGGTAAATTCCTTTTTTTTTTTATATGAGTGTATTTTGGAAAGTGTGGTCAAACAAAACCCTCAAAAAACTTCCTGAATTGATTGAAGAGTCCAACAGGGCTCGGGGGGTGAATGGAGAGACTTGAGACGAGAGAAAGAGAGACAATGGAAAACTATAGAGAGAACAAGACATGGGGACAAGGAGCCATATGATGATAGAAGATGTTAGAGAGAGCAAGAGAAAAGCAGATGGGTAGAGAAGAGAGAGTTGAGCACAAGACACAAAGGGAATAAAAGGCAGCGTTGAGAAGAGTTGTGTTGACAAAATGAGAGGAAAAGAGTCGGTGGGAGAGTTGGAAGTCACCCCGCAGGCCTGAAACAGAATCTTTTATCATCGTAACCGGTGGAAGGTGTAGGCGGAGGAGCACAGATCTCTCTCTCTCGCTCATTAGTGTAGCTAGACTCAAAGTGCAGGCAAGACAGAGAAGTTGGTTTTCTACTAACTCACAAAAATGTACTCATTGTGTCTCCAAACTTTAGCTTTAGATGGCAAATGGTTAACCCACATACAGTATGTGACACATCATTAGGTGTGACGCTGGCTCTGGATAGCTTGCAGCAGAACGGATTCCTATGTTGTTTCTTAAAAGCAGGATGAAGAACGATGCAGATAAAACGTGACGTTGAATGGAAAATTGGCACATTTGGAGTAATGGCTTTTAAATGGAACAATGTGGAGAAAATAAACTTTCCTCAGAAACCAAACAACGTAACCTTCGTGCTGAACTATAACTCGACAGTATAAGGACGGCAACCTGTTTAAAAAATATATATACTGTCATGTTTCACTCATTACAAGACTACATTTACAGATTTGCCAAATTATAACTCATCTGATCACGGTATAATTGCATAACAACGACAAACCAGTGGTTCTCAAACATTTACATTATTGCTTTAAAAAGTAGGTGACGTGAAATCAAACTGTGACGACATTCTCACAAACTCTGACCTTGCTTTGAAATGAGAGAATTAAAGAGTTAAATAAAAAGGCAGATTAAAGAACGGACTAATTTTTTTTAGCTTGTGCTCATTTGCAGCATGTGTACTGTTGATCAGCAGACATCTGTGACGGTGTTGTATAGTGCAGCACATCCAGGCATAGCTACTGTACATAACTACTGTACAATGTCTGTGTAAATGTAAGGTGGAGCTGAACAAGCTGAACACACGATGGAACCACTGTGGTAGTTTAGGACTAGTTGTGGTCTGGTCTCCTGACCTGTCTGGACTAATGACTGGGTCTTGCTCAGGGATCTGGCTAAACCTGCCGGTGCTGTGCCGGCCAAGATGTAACCGCTGGCCAGAACTGACCCCAGCTAATCGCAAGCTAGCACGGTGCCTGATTCTAAATATGACGTGTCGTTGACATATACAGGACATCTGGATGCATTTATGTCAAGATTTCAAACTAAAAATGTCAACACTTACAGTAGGTCTTATGTGACATTCGTTTAACATGTATTTTGAGTGCCAAGAATGTATTGGCCCAAATTTATTTTGATCACATTTCATTTATTTTTTATTCATATCGTTGCAACTACACATTGGAATAAATGTATTTCCAGTGTCCAAAATACATTTTGAATTAATGTCTAGGAAAATCCTTTTTCCAATTCTATATCATTTGAATTACAGCTTGTGAAATATAGCTGTCATATTTTTTTTGTCATATAATATTCTTATGTGGAAAACTGTAAACAGCTAAGCAACTGTGTACAAAGAGAAAAAAATTGCAGATTTTGTTGCTGCTAGCCAAACCTCTCTACTATCTTAGCCATTTGTTAGCTAGCAATGCTAGCTACAAACTTCATTGCAAGCTAGCTCGCTTGGTCCTTAAATGTTCAGCCCCTGTTAGCTAGCAAATAAGGTTTACACTCCTGTAGGCTATTCCCATGCACTGTTAACTAGCTATCTGGTCTGGCGTCTCAGTTTCACACTGAAACAAACAAATATGAAATTTGCTAACAACTTAGCATTGAGACGGTCATTATCAGAAAGTTCATTTTCCAGTTTAAATATTCTCACAGAACCAGCTGCAATATTTATACTGTATCAAGTCCATAATAAAAACTATACTAAGTATCACGGAATATAAAACATTTGGCGCAAATTTTGATATTCAACATTCAAGAGTAAATATAATATAGAGGATGATGACGTTAGCCGCTTGAGCAAAATCTGATGAAGGAGAAAACGGTATAATGAAAATGGATCAGAAATAGACAATTCACATTTGAAAGTAAAAACGATTATTTCTTCACCGCAGGACTGTCTAAAGCATACACGTAAGCCATTAAGTATATGAACACTAGCAAAATTTAATTGCATATTTTTTTTGTTGCGATTTAGCGAGACACTTAGCTCCTGGGAGATCTTTCGGGCCTGTGTCGGATGGGTTGGTCTAGTTGGCATCTTTTGTACGGTATACAATAATATATGTTCCACTCTAAGTTTTGAAAATATAGAATATCTTTCCAAATCAAATAGACAGTTGTGACTTGGTAATTACCTTACATAGTTAGATTCAAGGAAGTAAATGTATCAAAGCCTTCTTCTTTGGTTTCTTGAAGCTCATTGTTTAAATACCAAAAATATCAGAGCAAATACTAGACAACAAGCCCAGCTCAATGCAGCTCATCACATCCAGGCCAAAAAAAAAAATATATATATATATATATCTCAAGATGACCCATCAAATAACAGGTGTGCGTCCCATGTTGGGTAGTGTAAGAAATACTGATCCAATGCCAATGGCTGTCAGTTAAATCTTCAATACTGACTACAGAATGGCTTTAAACGTTTCCACTTTGAAACATCATTTCAAAAGGAGGACAGATTACAGAAAACATGTACAAGGTGGCCATTGTGCAAAGAGCCTGACTTCTACACGTTGGTAGAAAATCAACCACAAAACAGAATTCCCCCGATACATTATTGGATCTTGAACACGTCGACCAGGAGCCTTCAAGTTCACTGTCAAGTAGCTCGTGTTCATGTTCACATGGAAACAACATGTATGAACTCTGTTCTGGGATGGGGTTTCACATTCATAAGCCTATAATTCTGTACACATACATAATGATGGCTTGTCAATTATAAAATATTTAGAAAACAGTCCATCTTACAAGAATATATACATCCTAAGGTGTACGGAAAAAAAAGATGCGGAAAATAATTCTAAACCTGTTACTGTGGAGTTGTTTTGCATTTTTTACTTGTGTAAAAGTACAAGGCTCTTGAGGTACTAGAAATAATAAGACTAAAATGACGTGGGAAAGATCTGTGGTGGACAGAATGCTTAAAACTGGGACCGAAGAGGACTGGTGAGGTACTGTGTTGACTGTGTATTGTATATATATATATTTAAGACTGTTACAAAATACACTGCTCACATCATTTTAATGCCAAGTGTGAAATGCAGCAAGAGATAATTGTTGCCTCATTGGCGACTAATTTCAGGCTAGGCAGAGAGCTGATAATAAGGAATGAACTAATGTATAGTCTAAAGTTATTTAACTGTCTTCATGACAATAATTCAAATTTGACGTTTTGCCTTATTAAAAAGGTTCACATGGACGATATATTTACAGCTATGATACAGTTAAACATAACTGATTGGCTCTATACTGTGTGGGCTGCTATACTGACCAACTGTCACTCTCAGACGACAAAAAAAGGAAACTCTTCTTTCAATCATATAGCATTTGATAGTGCATGACATAATACTGTCTACTAATACGATATGGAAATCAACAGAATAAGGCCTCCTGCACACTGCCTGCGTGGCGTGAGCGCGGCGTTTCTGGTGCGTGGATTTTTCTATGTCTGTTGCACACCAGAAACGTGTCTGATGCGGCGCTGCTGCTGCTAGCCTTGTCTGTACACATGGATGTTTCCCATTGATAAAATCAAACATTAAACATTAATATATACTGATTTGATAAAAGCAAAGACAACATCGGCAGTATTGACGGCAAAAAAGGCTACAGAATATTTCGTTCTGTATTGACAATCGACAATTATTATTATTTTTTTTATATTACATTTATATCTGCATTTATGTCAAAACCTAGTGACTTTCAAACATCAAAATGTCATTTATTACTACGTATTCGTGTCAGAATGACATATAAACATCTTTTTGTATTCTATTTTGCCTGGAAATGCTTCCAACACGCTTGCGTGTCGTGTGATAAATAGGCGTCGGTTCCATTTCTAGCATGCACGCGTTTTCGGCGCGGCTCGAGTCACGCAGGCAGCGTGCAGGAGGCCTAAGGATTCAGTACAGTAATTGACCAATTTGTTTGGGTGTTTGATATATGATTATAGCAATGAAGAAGAAGAAGATACTACTGAAAGCCTTCATAAAAACACTGCTGAGGTATTGGAGACACGGGCGGTTCATGGATCTAGAAATTGATTAAAGAAAATCAAGAAATAATGGCAAGCAGTAGCGACAAAATGTAGAATGACATACAGTTCTTGTCCTACTTGGTCCACGTTTTGGCCCCAAACCCAGTCTTTTTAAATGCCCAGATGATGACAGATGATGTCCGTGGAATGAATGATGGATCTCGGTTTTCTTTCTCCCCTGGTCTGCACTAGCAGAATAATTATCCAAGACTCCATCAGACCAAAAGGAAGCAGTTGATCCAGTAATACACAGAGGCCTGGCGTTGTTGAAGCAAATATGAGTAACTGATTTACACAAAATTAGCTGATAGGACGGAGTTCTTTAAAGAAAGAGAGAGAAAAAATAGTTAACCGATCCAGGAGAGATGAATGTGGAACAAACTGAGCGGACTGCTGTGGTCTCCAGCGCTGACAGATGTTAGGAGGGACGGGATCTTGAGGCCAGATGTTCGCCGATGATCAGGTGTTTATTAGAAGTCGCCACACAATCACCTGAATCAAGCCATCGGTTTTGCTTCCAGGTAGATTTGGATATAGCAGGACACAAAAAAAGGAGTCTTGATTCCGGCCAACACCGGTGCGCCGCTGGTAGGGTGACCTTGCACGGCAGCTGGATTCTCAAAAGATCACGCGTGAACCACCAAAACAATCCATCTTGTCAGGCTTCAAGTAATGCGTTTGTGTCCGAACTACCAGCTTACCGAACCAATCAGCGTCCGGTAAGGAGCTACGGGCAGCTACGGGCGTGGTTTAGGTGTGTGTGACGGCCAGTGTTCAGTCAAAACAGTGGCGGACGTGATAGACAGATGGTTCATCCAATCACCTGCCAGGTATTTTTTTTTTTTTGAAAGTGCCTGCCCTTTTTCCAAACTGTTTCCAATGACGAACGCATCTGGCGCGTCAGGTTAGCGGTGATGGTTTGCAGCCTGAATCTTACTAGGAAAAGGCTCCAGCTAGCTATGGAGTGCAGACATAAGAAAAAGGCTTTGTGTGCTTTTCACATTACGGATGCTGACACTGCTAGTTGTACCTTTTAATAACGCTTAGGTGGATGGGTGAGGTGGTGGTGAACTAAAGCTCTTATTTTGCCGAATTTCCGGTGCAGATGTTTTGTGTCGCTGCAGCCGAAGGAGTGATGATTCAGGCTTCAGCGTTCATGGAGGGGATGCATTCAAGCTGTTTTTCGCTGCAGCCGGAGTTATAATCAACTGCTGATCCATGCACATTTACACAAACAACTAGACAAGATCCAGTATCCATGGAGATGAACATCAGTCGGCAGCATAATAAAAGAGGCATCACCAGGCAAACCCAGAGTAATGAAGGCAGACACCACCAGCTGATCCCAGAGGGGACCTGTTGTCCCCTCGTTACCAGTTGAACAGTGAGTTCTGTCCAAGCGTCATGAAGTAAATCTGACTGCTGCCTCCGGACTGCACAGAGGCAAAGAAGACCTGCAACGGGAGAAAAGACGCAGGTTTAGGAATTATGCTACAGGTTTACACTATTTTCGTGAATACATCTTACTGTGTTGTAGATTTAAGCAGATGCTTAAAAGTACATCTAAACAGACTTGAACTTGTACCTTGTCATTCCTTTCACAGAGGAACTTGAGTTTCTGGGCCTTCTTGTGCATGAAAACTCCCTCCAGGTTCCCTGTGTTGGCTGACCTCAGCTCTATGGCCTTCTCTCCCCAGCCCATCACCTGGTTAGACTGAAGGTAGGCTGGGGAGAGGGAGAGAGAGAGAGAGAGAGAGAGAGAGAGAGAGAGAGAGAGAGAGAGAGAGAGAGAGAGAGAGAGAGAGAAATCAGGCACAATTGAATCCACTCCTCCTGATTCCTATTTAAGACGGCTGGGGTTGTCCATTCTCTCTCTGTCCACACAGCCAGCAGGGCTTGTTTTTGGGTTTAGGTTGTCTTTTCGGTTCTGTTTTGCTTTTCCACACACTATACATGTGTTATTCTATTTTGAAGTAATATTTAATGTGGGTTAAATAAAATGGTTTTAATTTAATACTTTGTGTGGTCTGCCTTATTTTGTCGAAACGCTGACCTGGTTCATCACACACGCGCGCACACACACACACTTATTTTTAGCCCACCCTGTCCCAAATCTGTCTCCACAGAATCCGGGTCAGGGTTAGTTCTCAGGGCTCAGGACAACTGCAGATCTAGAATCACTAGGTCTGACACTAGGAACTTAGGAATATGATGCAGTTGTTAAAATGTGTGTGAGAGCGAAGCTTACCGACCGACGCAGGCATCTCCCCCCATTGCAGCACTGTATCCTTGGTGATGCGGCCGTAGGTGTCGATGTAGACGCCCTCGTCTTCGTAGCAAACCAGAACCTCTGTTCCAGCGCTGTTGGGCAAAATGATGATGGCATGGGGATGAATGGAGCCCTGGATCTAGGAAACAAACACAATATAGACTATTGAACAAAGTCACGAACAAAACTATTCAAATTACTGCAAACCCAATCAGTTGAGTGTGTTTAAAACATAAAGGCACACCCCGACTATAAATGGTATACAAACTCTGACCGTGCAGGTCCACCTGGCCGTGCGACATTTCTGTCGCGCCACGCTCCACTTTATTCCTACGGGAGACGTCAAGCGACTTTAGCGTGCCTGCAAAGCATCCCGGGAAGGCGGCGCTGCATTTGAAAGAATGCTGCGGTCAAAAAGCTGGCCGATGCCCATCTTTATGCAAATTAATCCGTTGAACGTGACGCGACTATCCAACAAAAGTAGAGCACAGGGGAGACTGGAGGAAGTCTCTTGCGGGCCCTTTGTTCTAGACGTCCTACTACAAAAATGCTCAGGAAACTTTAGTTCCGAGTAGCGAAAATGGAGGAGAACATGTCATCGTCAAATCGGAGCTCCATCACAAAGCGGTGGTACTCCCTACACTCCCGCCGGGCAACTTCACCCCGGATAGGGTGAACACAGTGGCGACGACGTGGCTTCTTCCTGCGGAGGTAGAGCAGAGCAGCTACAATGATCCTTCCCTGTTTTCCATATTTATACGCATCACTTTTCCCTCCAAATTTCAAAATTCGAGAGGGAAGAAGTTGGTTTCGAGCAAATGTTTTAAAAACACAACATTCCCCGCTGGCTCAAAACCACGCCCATAGCGGTAAACTTGAGGAACGCCCATCAACGTACAAATGAGGGGAGGCGTCACGCGACACCCAGCTTCAGTCTTGTTGCCAAAGTGGATCCGCAGCGTGAGATGCAACAGCATTCTGCCAACTGTCTGAGAGTTGACATTAAGATGTTATCTGACAATGACTTTCAGTTGTAGTGCCAAAGAGAATAAGGTCCAATTCTTAGGTCACAACACTTACAACCAACCAAAGTTGTAAGACAGTCAAAGGTACAAGACTACAGAGAAAACATGTTCAGACAAGGACAGATGGAATTTTCCTGAAATACAATGAGATACATTTTTCTGGGAAGAAAGATGACATGTGGTTATTCTTTCATAGATGAGGTCTATGGATTCCTAGCCTGGCTCCGCCCTCCTATGTACTTACGCTAAATTTTCATTTCCCTTCAGTACAACGTCTGGGTTTGCGGTATATTCTTGGGTTTTCTCCAGCAAAATTTTTGGCGGTCCAATCAGCGAACAGAGGGAGTGGCTGAGAACGATGACGTTGAGGTTGTGCGCTAGTTTGAGTTGTAGTTCCGTTATGGCGGCGGAGAAAGATGCGAGCGAAGCCATTCGGTCCGTTGCAGCAACGCTGCCGAATATCCAGAAGTTAAAGCCCGAGCAAGAACAAGCTCTGCTGAGTTTTTTTGGTGGCAATGATGTTGTGGCCCTCCTACCCCAAGGGGTTCGGGAAAAGTTTGATTTTCCAGCTCGCTCCGTTAATGGTGAAGGAGTTGGCTAAGGCGAACGCTAGCGATGCTAAGCCGATGTCACGACCAAACGTTAGCGATTGGTTACGGCAGATCCAGAGTGGCTCTGGGCAGATCCAATAGTTTTAAACTTGAACGGAGTACCCGCCTTCAAGGAAGTTAACACTTGTCAGTGGAGAGTGGCCAGACTCTCTGGACAAATGAGTCTGAGACCAGAGTCTGGTAGGACCAGGCTAGTGGATTCCCTGACTGAAGCACAAAGGTCATTTAAATATAAAATTCACTGGCATTGTGTAGAAGGTGACTAAAACTCTCCTGCGGCCAATCTATTATTAGGAAAAACCTTGTGACAGTATAATAATTCAACAAGTCTTTTGCATGACAGCACTTCTGCAACACTCATCTAACAGAAAGGTCATCAAGGTACCACTATCTAAGTTGATGTTTATCAAACCAGTACCAGAAACATGCATCTAACAGCCCAAATACATTCATCTCAGCAGCTTAGAAACATTTATCTTACCAGTTCAGAATTTTTTTTATCTAGCCTAACCAAAACAACAACACATTGAAAATATGTATCTTACAACTGCTCCCATCTAAACAAGGTCACTGCAGAAACCACGCTCCTCCGGGGGAAAACAATTAAGTTCGGCATCACTGTTTTGTTATGTTATAAAAATGTCAGAATTATAGTTTGGCGAGCGAGCTTCATACATTACCAGAGTGTGAGCCACCACAATCCTGAGCATCAGAACAGGCATCCACAGACGCAACGCAAACTTAATCCTCTGCCTTGGAATCAGCATTGTTTGCAGGAAACAGTGGAAGATGCTTGTGTGTGTGTCTGTGTGTGTGTGTGTGTGTGTGTGTGTGTGTGTGTGTGTGTGTGTGTGTGTGTGTGTGTGTGTGTGTGTGTGTCTTTAAGTGGGTGACTGGTGCATGTTGTGTGTGTGTGTGTGTGAGAGTGAGTGAGTGAGTGTGGCTGAGGCTTGTGAATAGGTGAATTGCGTTTAGCGGTGATAAAGAAAAAAATCAGTGTTTTAAGTGAATATGTAGTTCTGTTGATGCAGCTGTGTGTGTGATTGTGGGAAGATGCGCACATAAGAAGAGGTGTGTGTGTGTGTGTGTGTGTGTGTCTTTCAGAGTATGGATATACCGCTACGAAGAAAGCCCGGGCGTGTGAAGGGTCCTCAGGAGTACTTACAGAAAGTGAACTACGAAGATGTCTGAGAGTGAGTGGGTTTTAAGCGCTCTGTAACTGAGTGTGTGTGTGTGTGTGTGTGTGTGTGTGTGTGTGTGTGTGTGTGTTTGTGCCTGTGTGTAAGAAAGAGTGTTGAAAGCTTGACTCTATATGTAAGAGAAAAAAAGGAGAAGAAGCAAGGTGGCTGGAGAGCTGAAATGATATCACAGCAGCAGCAGCAATGTAAGGCACCAGTGTAGTAGGGAGCTGTGTGCAAACTGGCTTAATATACCAGAGGAGGAGTGAGAAAAAAAAGAAAAAAAAGAAAAAAAAACTCTCAACAGGAGCAAGAACAAGTCAAGGACACAAATAGTTAATGATCGTGAGAGAAGGAGGACAGGAAGGATGTATTTTTAGAGCTTATTTCTCTTTTCGTATGTCCGTCTCTCTACCTCTACATGCTCCAACAGCTCGTGTTTATAGAAAGTAGCACACAGTAAGGGTGGCTGGGGCAGTGTGTGTGGGTGGGTGGGTGTGAGTGAGTGAGTGAGTGAGAGAGAGAGAGAATGAGAGAGGGAAAATTGTTGAGAACATGACTGACAGCTGGAGAGGCAAGAAACCCATGTAGTAGACGTTTTCCGTCATCCATGTTAATGGCATGGAATATTTCAAAAATTGTTGAAGTATTTCCAAAATACACTCCATCCTGGACAACTCCTCCCACCCACTCCACAACACACTGGTCAGTCAGAGGAGCACCTTCAGTGACAGACTCAGACACCCACGATGCACCACAGAGCGCAACATTAGGTCCTTCTTTCCTGTGGCCATCAAACTATACAACTCCCCCCTCTGATTGTTACACACTTGAGTGTTAAAACTGGACTCACAATACATATTTCCATATCACATCTCTAAATTGTAAATACTTTTGGACAATTATGTGCAATAATTACTCAGTGCAATAGTTTTCTACTACTACTGTATACTCTATATTGTATGGCAACATAATCTTTTAACCTAATTTTACTTAAATGGTAATTACCGTTTTTTTCAACCTAGACCCTATTTCCCTATATTTTGGTGTGTAAGTGACTGATAGGAATAACAATCTTTGAAATTGGTCCAGTATTTAGTGTAAACGCTGTAACCGCCAGCCACATACCGGGCTGCAATGTAACCCTATGGGGCAAATGCTCACCATCAGTTTGGTCCAGTAAAAGTGCTTTATTTTGCCACTGAAAGGCTCAGATTATTATTATAAGTGTCTGACAATATTATGGAAAGGATCCCTACAGAGAAAGGCCTTTTTAAAACCTCTTTAAGATCTTTCTGTTTAACCAGAAACAGCTCTGAGGTTGCTAGTGCTAAACCCACCAGACTCCATTTAAAAAAACAATACTTTTAGCGTGTATAGAGCCAACATATTTTCACATGTAAATCGGTAAATTATGTGTTATTTCAACCAAAACTAGAGTTGTGATGGTTGGTAAAGTGGAAAGGCGACCCAAAACGCCTTTTCATAGTTTTATTTAGTTTCTGTCGACTTTGTATTTTACGATGCTAAAATGATGATTATTTACAAGGAGTCTGGTGGCTTTGGCAAACGCAATTTCGCGGATGTTTTTATGTTTAAAAAAGGATCTTACTCTTACAGAAAGGTCGACCTCCTTAGAAATCAATGTTGTCAGACACTTTAGTGAACGTAAATACAAGCTGCACAATTGCCCTATTAACTTACGTTGTAGCTTGTTTCTCCGCTGCCGACTGCAGCGATCTCGCTTAACACTGGACCAAAAAGATTGTTGTTCCCATCAGTCACTTAGACACAAACACATAGGAAAATAGGGTCCAGGTTGAAAAAAAAAAAACGGTAGTTACGCTTTAACTTTTTTTTTTATTTCTGCACTTTAACTATGTTACCTTATACACTTATTGGCTTGTTTCTTCTTACTCATATTTTTTATGCCTTAAATCTGACTGGGCGCAAACTGTAACTGAACATTTTCCCTGAGACGATCAATAAAATCAGATCAGATTGACCCCTATTTAGCTTGCATTACATTAGCTTGATTGCCACACTACCACAAAATGATTGAAAGATGAGGAAAATCTTTATATAAATTATTAAGAAGACATACTTTATTGATTCCAGGGGGAAAATAAATTTTTTCACTCAGCTATTTTTTACACATGACGCACACAGGCTTGAAACACACACACACACACACACACACACACACACACACACACACACACACACACACACACACACACACACACACACACACACACACACACACACACACACACACACACACACACACACAACCTATTAAACCATAGAAACCAGAGGAACCTTGTTACCTGCTGAAGCCACCCACTCAACACCATATGTACTGTATGCACAGCACTCATAGGGCACAAACAGTGTATGAACCAAAACAACTAACTACCTTGGAAATGCTGGTTTATACTTTTTACTGTATGTGAAAAAGAGAAGTGTTAAGTTAAAATACCTCGTCATATCCTGAACCTCAAACCTCTGTAATTCTTTCTAAAAAAATAATTATTTAAATAGATGTCAGAATGTGAATGTGAATATGACTCACCAGAGCCTACACAGCGGAATTTACATGCCTACAGACGGAAGAGGAGAGAACAAAAATGACATGCTCCATCTCTGATTGTACCGGCGGTGGGCGATTTTGTTCACATTTAAACACACAAATTCATTCACACAAGCGTCTTTGGAGAAGGAAAACACTTCCATGACTTCTATAAGCCATCATTACTCAAGAAAGTTTGAATCTTATAATTACATTTCATATATTACCAAGACATATCATAATGCTGGGGAAATGCAAGCTGCCATGTTTTGCTAGCAAATGCAGTCAACCCTCATATTAACTAGTCAGTACCAGTACATCATACTATAATTACAGACTGATGTTGGCAGCTCTGGTATTAAGCCCTTTGGTAATTACTGTCCGTCTCTGCTATAGATACTGTAGTGATGGATAAAAAAAATCTCAAACTAGTAATAATAAGCTCTATAATTCATTTTTTGGCTACTATTATATAATAGCAATATATATATATATTGTTTATTCATAGACTGTGTTCAGCACTTTGGTCAACAGTGTTGTTTTTAAAGTGCTTTATAAATAAAGGTGGATTGGATATACATGCTTCTGAAAATTTAATTGGCCGTAACTTGATACCAGAAATGACCACCATGCCAAGTGATTCACAAATGCTTGTACCTTAGAGCCTGAACAAGGCAAAGAGCCACACTAACTATGCTATACTTTAATAGGTTACATTTTGATAATTGTATTACATTTGCAAATCTTAAACTTGTATATAAGTGCCTACATAGCCAGGCTCCCCAGGTGCTCAGTGACCTAGTGGTTCCTCTTACGCCACCTTCACACTGGCACTTGAAATCAGCTCTGATACGGCGGCGAAACGACCGGAAGTCATTCATTTCCTAGATTCACAGACCGCATGCGAATGGGTCAGAACCGATGCAAACGATTGCGGTGCAAAAAAAATGGTGTCCGTTGGTCATCCAGATGCGTTCAAAAAATGTAACTCTTGCGATGGTTCCTATCTGACAATTCGAGCGGAAGTTAGCATTGCTATGGTACTGATAAACAATTCTGAATTCTTTTAATAAAATAAATTATGATTTCATAACGATATGTTGTCATGTAATTTTTTTATTTTTATGATTTCCTAACGTTGTTAGGGCAGTTAATACAATTGCGCGCATTGGCTAATCGACGCTAGTCAGCTAGCCTGAGCTCGCTAGCTGACGTTAGCTAACGCTAACTAGTTAGCTAGCCTGAGCTCGCTAGCTCAAGTGAATTGACGTTATTCATTCAGACAGCATTCAGAGTAACACTTTTCTTCACGCAGCAGCCTTTCTGTTTAAATCTCTAGAGCTCTCAGATGAGAGGTCAGAGAGAACTGGACATTCGGACACTAGCTATGTTTCCATCCACACGTTTTTATCCGAATTAAGTGATATCAAATGAAAAATGCCTTATGGAAATAGTAAAATTCGATTGAATTTCATGAATATCGACTTGTTCGGTCTCATCGGATTTTCTCTTGATCGATATACGGCTTATGCGATAAACGTTGATGGAAACGTTATTTGCCGAATAAATTAATAAATTGTGATTAAGTTTTAGGTCATTTTATGGTTGCGACCTGCCACAAAACGAAGAAGAAGAAGTTTTAGTTCATTTCCGCCCAGTATTTCTGCTCTGTTTGCACACATGACAGGCGTCAACAAAGACAGATGTAGGTGGACGAACGAGGAGACAAGAGACTTCTTGAATTTAATTTACGAGCAAAATATAACGGCTATTTTAGATGCCATAATTTATCAGGAACTCGCGAAGGAAATGACCAACAAAGGTTACGACAAGCCGTGGGATGTCCTGCGGAGTAAATGGAAGGCGCTCAGACAGCGATACATGTCTCAAAATAGACAGTTGTCTCGCAGCGGTGCCGGAGGGAAAATAAAAGGCAAGTTTGGCCAAAGGCCCATCGGAGCTTCCTTGGCCTCTTATATTAACAACTACTTTTGGCTAGCAAAACTTTGTTCGCAAATGTTTGCTTGAATGTTGTGCAATTCAGTGCAAAAATTAATGGAAACCCCTTAAAATGTCTCAAATCAATTCGATATACCAATTCAATCGCAAAACAGCGTGTGACGTCATTACGCACAGGTTTTTATTTGCTTTAAAGCTGTTGGATGGAAACACACTTTCACCAGCTTTATTCGCATGAGTTTTTTTACCGAACTTCAGATAATTCGATTGACAAGTGGATGGAAACTTGGATACAGACAGAATGAGTCGTTCTCTCTGCCATTTTTTTTTCTACTCCCGATTTCTACTATTCTGACGCTTTCAACGGTGTAGTACGACGTCCACTGGGGGGCGCATTGCGTATTACGGAGCGGATTTCAAGTGCCAGTGGGAAGGCGGCGTAAGAGCATTGGCTTCTGTATCGCGTGGAGCATCCAACGGGAACTGTTAGATGCCCTTACATAAATCCTCCTTAGAAAAAACAGCCTTTTCTGTTTGGGGGATCAATATGTGGAATCCGTTACCTACTGAACATAACACTGATCCTGACTGGGATCATTTTAAAGTGATGGTTCGGAGTAATTCACCATAGGGTCCTTTGCACCATGACCTCGAGCCAAACACCCCCCCCGAAGCTTTTTTCACCTGGGTCTAACATTGGGCGAGTTAGCTAGAGTAGCGTTAGCCGCTGAATAGCTTAGCGCGGGGCTAATGGACCCACGTTTGTATCTCTTAAATGACCCCACTAATAATTCCCGAAATGATACCAAAGGTCTACACTAGTATATATAGGTTATGCTCTCATAAAACGATGGATTGTAAAGTTTGTAAGTACACCAGAAGGTTATGTAAATAACACTTGCCTGCTGTCTTCTGCTCTCTGCTGTTGTTGTTGCTGCTGTGAGAAGAGTGCTTAGGGCCGTCTACAAATTACAACACCGAAAAGAGATGCAACAAAAATATTTTTTTATTTAACTTATTTTTTAAAGTAAGTGCTGTAATATAACTAGCAGGAGACAAGTAATAATTGAGGTAAGTTTGGAGACATTACCTTATTTAATCATTAAATTAATAAATATTTTTGTTGTATCTCTTTTCGGTGTTGTAATTTATAGACGGCCCTAAGCAGTCTGACTGCAGGTAGCAGCAGCAGCAGCAGCAACAGAGAGCTGAAGAGAGCAGGCAAGTGTTCATACACTTCTGGTGTACTTACAAACTTTCCAATCCATCGTTTTATGAGAGCATAACCTATATGTACTAGTGTAGACCTTTGGTATCATTTCGGGCATTATTAGTGGGGTAATTTAAGAGATACAAACGTAGGTCCATTAGCCCCTGCGCTAAGCTACTCAGCGGCTAACGCTACTCTACGCTAACTCGCCCAGTGTTAGACCCAGGTGAAAAAAGCTTCTGGGGGGGTGTTTGGCTCGAGGTCATGGTGCAAAGGACCCTAGGGTAAATTACTCCGAACCATCACTTTAAGCTTCTTCTGAAACTGTTTTTGAAGAGGGAGCAGTCCTGTAGTCATGATGAATACTCTGGTATTCCTGTTGTATGTATGAGGAAGAGAGAGAGAGAGAGAGAGAGAGAGAGAGAGAGAGAGAGAGAGAAAGAGAGAGGAAGAGAGAGAGAGAGAGAGAGAGAGAGAGGAAGAGAGAGGGAGAGAGGGAGGAAAAGAGAAAGAGAGAAAAAAGAGAGAGAAAAAGAAAGAGAGAGCGCAATGATAGCTTTTTAAATTAAGCAAAAAAAGAAGATAAAATGTGGAGGAAAACATCTGAACAATGCCACATTGGGTTGGACAGAGTGGGAGGAAAAGAAGAGAAGAATGAAAGAGGAAGAGGAGAGAGTTTGACAGTGATAGACTGAGTGGGAGGAGAGTGGAGGGGGGCTGGTGGTGAAAAGAGGAAAACAGGAGAAATAAAGGAGAGCAATGACTGACATTTGCAGACTGTGAGTGGGAGGAAGAGGAGGAGAAGTGGATCCCGAGAGATTGAGAGGAGTGAGGTGATATGGTTGAATAGGGGATAACAGCTGATGATAGAAAGACAAAGTTAAAGTCAGGTATAATAGAGAGCTCCAGCTACAGAGAGAATAGAATCTATATCATGTACAATCTGAGATCAGAGATCTCTAAATACGTAATACTACAGTTAGTATCTACTGGGTTTTCTCCGTCGTCATAAGGCTTAGGCGCGGAGCATCAAAGCTAACTATATGACTTTTTCTCAGATCTGATGATTGAAGTTGGTCCCCAGTCGACTTCTTTAGCAAGTTTTGTGTTTATATATTATCTGCCCTAGCTTTTCCAACGTTTTAGACACAGATATGGCAATAATAATGGTCCAAAATGACCAAAAATTTTACCTAATGGTCTATATACAATCGCCCCGCTTTCCCAGCATTGCTCGCTAGTGGTATCTCCACTAGCAGTTGTCAGTTTCCGGCTGCTCCTCATTTGCAAAAGGTTGACTGGATTCAACTTTATGCAAATGAGTAGCAGGCAGCTCGACGCCCCGCCTTTTTCAGAGTCCCTGCGACTCTGAAAAAAAAATCGATACACTTGAGTATCGCAATATTTTAAGGCAATATCGATTTATTTATTTATTTTTTTACGTTCAAAAATATTCATGTAAGACGGTGGTGTTAAGTGGTTCACGTTAATGTTGCGTTTAAACCCCCTACTGCTAGATGGCTATGCTGAGACGCACCACTAGTGTCCTTGGCTAACAGCGCCTAACAGTGCAGATTAGCACAGTTTTATGTCGGTTAGCCTTATAACTGGTTTGATTTGCATTGAGAGATGATTTTATGGAAAGTACCCCATGCCAATCTCTAGGTATGGTGAAGGGCATGTGATGATGTGGGGGCTATTTTAATTCCAAAGGCCAAGGGAACTTTATCAGGATGCTGGATCCATGAAATAACTGGCCTTTAAAAATAAACATCTGCCTGCCTCTATGGGAATTTAACATAGGGGTGTACTCAGTTTTGTTGCCAGCGGTTTAGACATTAATGGCTGTGTGTTGAGTTATTTTGAGTTTGAGGGGACAGCACATTTACACTGTTCTACAAGCTGTACACTTAATACTTTACATTGTAGCAAAGTGTCATTTCTTCAGTGTTGTCCCATTAAAAGATATAATGAAATATTTACTAAAATGTGAGGGGTGTACTCACTTTTGTGAGATACTGTAAATGCTGTTTAAAGACTTTAAAAAACATTGGTATTTTTAAAGTCCCCGGGGTCCTTATGTGTCTTCTTCCCTGCAATGCCCAGCCGCGTCCTGCTGCGTCCACCGCATCCACCCGTGCTTTACAGCGCCATGTTACATCCCGCAACGCCCTGCTGCGATGTTCATACACACAGAGTAGTCAGGATCCGGTATAGGAGACTGCACTACTCGATGACACGATGTGCCCTGCTATGACATGAACTACCACGACTACCTTCGAAGTCACTGTTCCATTATCTTTAATGTGACTATTATCGCCACTGTTCATCACACCCGCAACCGGCCCCGTCAGACACCGCCTACCAAGAGTCTGGGTCTGCCGAGGTTTCTTCCTAAAAGGGAGTTTCTCCTCGCCACTGTCGCAACAGCCACTGCTAATGCTTGCTCTTGAGGGAATTACTGTAATTGTTGGGGCTTTGGAAATTATAGAGTGTGGTCTAGACCTACTCTATCTGTAAAGTGTCTCGAGATAACTCTTGTTATGATTTGATACTATAAATAAATTGAATTGAATTGAAAGTGTAATGGCCAAAAATATTACACGGCCCTGATGATAAGATGAACCCCCTTTTCCAACACCTGTTTTTGGAGAAAGACCTTTTTAAGATTAAAAGCATTTTAGAGACCTTGCTCCTTAAATCCTTTTGGGAACATTTCCCCAAGACATTAGCAGTCTTAAATTTGATCACAGGCTCTAATAACAGTAAAACATAACATTCAACTTCACTTTTTTTTTTAAAGTAACCTATTTTTTCAGACAGACGAGACACCCGATCAAATGTATGGAGCAGAAAGAATATGACGTAGACTCTTACATGTGTAGGCAGGTAGAGGTCGTAAGGTGTTCCAGAGTCGACATCGATGGCGTGGAAACCAGACAAGGAGCCGTAGATGACCTTTAACCTCTGGCCTTCCTCCACCGTCAGGTCAACAGACATTGGTTTTTGAGGCAGAGACCTGAATGACTGGGTAGACAAATGCACACACATCAGCAAAACAACTTAGTAGGGAGGTACACTTCAATCGTTACCTTAAAAGAGCCCCTATTATGCTTTATTTGGATTTTTCCCAAATTTTAGTGCGTTATATAGTTTTTTGTGTATGTAAAAAAACACATTTCACGCCAAATGGAGCTTTCTCTCCCACAGACAGCACTGTTTCTCAACTGCCTCTCAACGCTTCGCCCACATTCCCCTTTGAAATTCCTCAACTAGTGATGTCACTGACTGAGAAAGCCAGCACAGTTTTTCATATGTGCCCAGTGGCTTGTTTGAATTTGGCTGATCAATCACAACAGAGTGGGCCAGCTGACCAATCAGAGCAGACTGGGCTTTTCAGGAAGGCGGGCCAAGAGTGTTTTAGGCAGAGGAGCTGCAGCAATGGGCAGTTTAAGAAACATAATATGTTTTTTGAACATCAAAACATGTAAACCTATTCTAGTAGACCCGGAGAGTACAGATATGACGTTGAAAAGGAGTATAATAGAGGCTCTTTAATGACGCATTTTAAAAACAAACAGCAATCTGACTGGAACTAATCAGTAAATGACTAAGAATTTGGAGAGCAGTTGCATTTAAATAGGCATCCTAAGATAGTCATCCTATTACTTCCACAAGGTGGTATATTTTGGGCCTTTCCTGAGGAGAGAGGGTTAAACTACGTAGAAGAAAAAGTAGCTCAGGCCACGAAGGACGCAAAGAAATGGGACACAGCTCTGCTGAGAATGTGTGTGTATGACTCTCACAGCCTGGATGTGTCACGTCTACGTGTATGTGCATGTGTCTGGCTGTTGAAGTGACCCTATTAGATTTTTTATGTCAATGTCTATCAATGTTTTGTCCCAGATGTGCAAAGATGTGGTAAGGAAAGGAAAAGACAACAGAGGACAGCATAGGTAACCTGTTGGTGGTGGTTTAACTACAGCAAAGATCCCAATCAAGGATAAAACTGAAGGAATTAGGAGACTATCTGAGCAAGTTGAATTGTACATGTAACTTCATATGCTTAATTAGGATTTGTCCTCTCGGGATCACGGATGTCTGTATCAAATATCATGTCAATCCATCTAGTATTTCTATTTCTACTTCTATTATATATTTTACTGGTGACGAAAGCGTTGGACAGACGGGGTCAGCCCTATGTTCCCACAGCCCTATGTTCCCACATTTCTAAGATTTTTCTTAAAATTAGGCCCTATGTTAGGTTTAGGGTTACATTCCATTTGTAGTCTATTGCTACTGGATAATAGGTTGGGTGTAATTGGTGAGAAAGGGGGGATAAAATCTGATACAAATTTATGAAAAAGGAACTGTGGGAACATAGGGCCTAATTTTGAAAAAAATCTTAGAAATGTGGGAACATAGGGCCTAATTTTCAGTGACCAAAAAAAAAAAAGAAATCTTAGAAATGTGGGAACATAGGGTTGTGGGAACATAGGCACGCTCCCGGACAGACAGACCAACAAGTCCAACATTGCTATTTCTTCAGCCTTGCAGCTAGTGTAGCTAAAAGAAGATCATTGTATAACTTAGACTGTAGTACACAGTATGTGTGTGACTGATAACACAGAGGATACATTTTCCATTTTATTTAAATGTTACCAACCTTGAAGGCCATGAATTTGTGGTAGGGTTTGGGGGCCCAGGCGTACACCTCCACGGCGTTCTTCAAAGCAATCACTAAGAACTTTATCTTATCGTAACGCACTGGAGAAACAAGATGGACAGAGGACCGTAAGGAGGTGATCGCGGACTCTGCACATGTGGCTCTCAAAGACGTCTACTGAAACAATACTTTTAGCTTACGTTTTGTCTAGTATGTAGCTTGGAAGAGATTGTAGGCCTACCATTTAATGGGCCCTTTGCAGGATGTACTTACCCACTTTATAGTGTACGCAGCCTTCTAGATCCCCTACTGAGGTCCAACCCTGTCTCTTCTCCACCTCTGGGTCATTGTGCAGGATTTTATTCCTTAACCAGGACAGATAGTACAGACGGAGCTTGTTCTTTTTACCTACAGACAAACCGAGAGAGAGAGAGAGAGAGAGAGAGAGAGAGAGAGAGAGAGAGAGAGAGAGAGAGAGAGAGAGAGAGAGAGAGAGAGAGAGAGAGAGACAAGGATGATGGTGAATCCTGTACAGATGAAACTTGACAGAGTCAACGTGAACAGAAAGTAATGCTCTCCTTCCCATTTATCCAGTTACATGCAGTTGTACAAAATACCCTGGAGTATTGATGGTGACAGGAAGGTTATTCATTCCTCAGTGTCTTAATAATAATACATTTTATTTATATGGAGCTACACATGGTACTCAAAGACATTTTACAGTAAAACCAACACATAAAACAAGCATATTAAAAGCAATTAAAAACAATAAAACCAGTAACTATCAGGTGAGAAATTGTGGCACTGACAACTGACTGGCAAAATATATATGTGACATGCTGCTCTGTTACTAGCGTTTCTGTTGCGTGTCAGCTGCGTGGATTGTTTTTATGTCTTTGCACACCAGAAACGTGTCTGACGCGGCGCTGCTGCTGCTAGCCTGGTCATGTATGTTTCCCATTGATTTACTGCACTCAAGCAGTAGTATACTTCATGTTAAACATAAATATATATGATTACGGCAAAGACAATGTCGGCAGTCTTGACGGCAAAATAGGCTACAGAATATTTCCTTCTGTATTGACAGGTGCAATATTTGAAAATCAATAATTGTTTATCATTATTATTTTTTAATTACATTTATATCTGCATTTATGCCAAAACCTAGAGACTTTCAAACATCAAAATGTCATTTATTAATATGTATTTGTGTCAAGATGACATATACGTAAACATCTTTTCCTATTCTATTTTGCCTGGAAACGCTTCCAACATGCTTGCGTGTCGCGTGAAAAATAGCCGTCGGTCCTATTTCTAGCACGCACGCGTTTTCGCCGCGGCTCGAGCCGGGCCTGAGACGTGCGTGTCACGCAGGAAGTGTGCAAACTCTAAGCTGTTAACATGGGAGCTGAAATAAAAACGGACACGCAACGCTCACGCCACGCGGCCAGTGTGTGGCCGGCCAAAGATCATCTGGGACAGGCTTACTCACCGTCCCCGGGGTCAGAACCAAACATGCAGAAGCAGCTTTTAGGTTTTTACGCACCGCATTTATGGAATGAACTTCCTGAACACTTACGATCTGCCCCAACCTGGTGTTCTTTTAAACAAAGGCTTAAAACCTTTCTGGTCGACATTGCTTTTCCTGAGGTCATTTAGAGATGGCCATTTCTCCTGATTTTAAAGTCTTTTAAATTTACTGTTTGTTTGCTTTGTTTTTGATCGTTGAATTTTATGGCATATTTGCTTTGTATGTGCATGCTTATGTAAAGCACTTTGAATTGCCTTTGTGTATGAACTGTGCTATATAAATAAATTGCCTTGCCTTACTGTATGCATGTATTCTACTGTGTCAGTGTGTCGTGTATACCGGAACCTACAGTGCATGTACCTGATATAGTGATCAGCACGTTGAGTCCTTCCAACACATCCATCTGCTGAAACCTTCGTCTGCTGATGAGGGAGTAGACTTTCCCCTGACCACTTCGATCCAGCAGCCACAGACCATTCTCTGTCCCCACCAACAGATTCACACCTGCACAACACAACAGACACACACACACCTTACAACCCACACCCAACATGCTGGGTCATGCATCCATCTACTTTATCTGTAAAACACCAGTAACTCTGTATATTGGTGTGAAAATCCAAAATAAACAATATACATATATGGAGTCTGCGCAATGTCAAGAGGAGGACATTGTCCAGAAAACAAATTCAATAAAGACAGACAGACAGACAGACAGACAGACACACAGACACACACACACACACACACACCAATCCTCCAGAAACAAGCAATTTTTAACTACAAACCCCATAGTCCAGCACAGAGAACCTCAGTGTTGAATTTCTTCTTGTACTTGCGGATCTCTGGAGTGTCGCTCTGCGGACGAATGTTGGTCGGGTTCACATTCACCACAGAGCCCTTCCTGTGGTTCTCTCTCTTGATTTGCTCACCCTTACTGCCCACTGCAAGGGGACGAAAAACTAATTGTGTGAGGCCCTTGGTTGCAAAATTACAACATCACTTTGTAGCTTAAAAGTGTAAGAAAAGAAGAAGAAAAAAATCGGTAAATGTAAAACCGCATTTACATAGTCATTTGGTCCTACTGTCCTTAAGTATGATAACTAGAGAGTATTATAGGCTAGCCGGACAGAATTGTGTGAATTTTGTGTTTATGTTTGAATAGGATTCAGAAAGGACTTGGGCTTTAAAGGGTTAACAATGCATGGTGTGGTTACATGAGCCCAGTGTCTGACAGGGCCCAACAGTAAAACTGTGTTCTCTCATGGAGACTACTTTGTATTGTGTATTGTTTATGTGAGTGGATGTATAGTGTGTGTGAGTTGTGTGTGTTTTTGTGTGTGTGTGTGTTTGTGTTTTTGTGTGTGTGTGTAAATGTACTCACCAGGGCTCTGTGGTGGCGATGATATGGGGATCAATCTTGGATCGATGAATGACAGGAAGGAGGAAGAGGAAGATGAGGAGACGTTTTTACCAGTAGGACTGCTGGCGGCCTGATGATGAACAAGAAAAAAAACGGTTTATTCCACACCCTCATTCTTATGGTTTGATTTTGGCTATTTATGGCTTCATACGTCAGTGACAACAACTCTGCCACCTTCTAACATCACCAACAACCCCTGGGTTCTCTTTCAAGCCTTCATTTATTTCACTCTCTAAACATTACTGCTACAAATGCATTCTACCAATTCTCATACGCGATCTGTGCTGCCTGCAGCAGTCGTGTCGCCTGGCCGTCAAACGTTTCAACGCATGCGTGATACAAATAGTGTAGGGAAGCCGTCACAGATCGCGTACCGACAGATACCGTGGCAACTAAACTGTGTCACCATCTCCCTCTGGCGGACAAACGTAACTAACGCAACTAGTCACCTTGCTTTTCAAATGCTCACGAACACTGCTCTCTACTCCTTTGAGGTTTTACAGCCTGCTTTTATTCAAAATGCTATTTCTTGATAATTTCGGGACAAAACTCTTAAAAAAAAATTTAAGTAAACTTATTTTCAGGTCAATGAGCGAATTGCTTTTACTTTCTCAATCAGTGTCAATACAAGACACGATGATGTCCTATCGTTGACTTGGGCTGAAAGGTTAATCGTTTTGAAATTTGAAACTGCGATTTGAAAGAATGTGATTAGCTAACCGGAAGAATAAATCAAATGTGAACTATTTAGTTGAATGTTTGGTGTAAAAATTTTTTAGTCCTCTTTCTATTATTATATTTACTATTTAATGTTACATATCAGAGATTGTTTAAAGAAATGTCCTATTTTCAGCGGATTTAGTTTGTATTACTTTATTTAACATGATCGTAGTAGAAGGTGCAATATGTATTAAATCGTTATCGCAATATCTGGCAGTACAATTGCAATGAGATTTTTTTTCTCCCAAAAAGTTAAATGTGTTGATTAACTAAAATATTCTGTCTGTCTACCTGTGTCTCTCTGACCGCACATTCTTCCAGATAAACTCACATGTAGGTCCTGGTGTGTGGGGGATCGAGGGGCTGTGGGTGACTGCGAGTAGTTGAGTTCACGTGTTTGCCGCTGCTGGCCCAGTGCATTGTGGGTAGGACTGGAGGAGGACGTTTTCTGCAGAAGGTCTGGTAGCAGGTAGGTATCATCTGAACCTAGCCGAGAAATCTGTAGGACATAGTAAGAGACGAAGTGTAACGTAAGGGGGGGTGGGGGGGGCTTGTTGTCATCAAGGTAGGAATGACCCCACAGGTTTAAATGCCTGCGACTCTCTCCCAGTAGAACAGAGAATGGCTAAATCCCAAGTCTCTTGTTTGAAAGCTCCTCGCTTAAAACCGGAAGTTGTTATTGACCTACTTCGTGAAGGCCGTCTCAGAGCGCTTATTCTTGCCCTGGGGAGCGAGGATGGAGGAGGGATCTCTGAGGAGCTATGAGCGAGGATACACGAGAGCAGCCTTCCTGAAAGCCGTGCTAACTCCCCCCATACAGCCGATGCGCTCACGTGACGCTCCAGGGGAAAGGACGTCTCCACCATCTAAAGATGCATTTCCTCGTTTCCTCTCTCCTTGCATGATTTCCTTGCGTCTCTCCCTTGCCTCCTTGTGGGATTTCTTTTTAAATTTAGTTTATTTTGGCACAGTACAGGCAAAAACAACAACAACAAAAAAATCCGCACCAAACACATCTTTCAAAAATTAGTGTAAATGATTCAAACAAGGATTCCCATGTTCAAAAAGTAGTAGTTAAATAAACTGTTCTTGTCCTACCACCTTTTTCTATTTTTGTACTTTGGTTACAAGTTAATTCTTCCCCTAATTGAATGTGTATACACACACACACACACACACACACACACACACACACACTCACACACACACACACACACACACACACACACACACCTAACATTTATTTCTTCTTTCCATGATGGACTAAGACGCAAGGAAGAAGCAAGTGAAGGAAACGTGGATTCAATTTAACGAACTGAGACATAGCCTATGTGTGGAATTCATCGTTCCACCATCTACATCAGTCACCCCCCTCGAAGAGTACGACTATTGCACCCTCTAGCTAGTGAAAATATCAATGCAAAGGGGAATTTGGAGGAGAAACAGGGGAGCAGTGTGTGTGTGTGTGTGTGTGTGTGTGTGTGTGTGTGTGTGTGTGTGTGTGTGTGTGTGTGTGTGTGTGCGTGAAGGGTACCTGGTTAAGATTGTGGTGAGGTTGCAGTACGATGCCATCAGGTATTCCTCTGAAGTATTTTCCCTTTCCATTGGACAGGCCAGACCTTGAAAAATACACACGGGTCGAGGTTATAGACCAGAGCCTGACCGCAGGGACTGCATTTATTAGTTGGAAACGGCATCAAAACATCCTCAAGATCAATGGCCACGAAAACCAGGCTCATTAACTTGCTGGGATCAAAAGTGAAACCAGAAGAGACATCATTTATGTCAAAAATAATAAAACCACTGTAATCTATTTACCCTCGCCATAAGCAGGCCTAAAATGCATTGCGTCACAGTAATAATCCAATTCACTTTAAAAGGGCATGTTTGTGGGAATGTAAAGTGCAAACCAATGACAAATTTAGCTTGACCCAGCCCGATTCAAGGTTTAGACGGTCCAATAAATCCTAAATTAAGACAAGGGATTTAAGCTTCCATTTGAACATGTTCAGTTTTATTTTTTTAAAGGGGTGATAGAATGCACATGGGGACATGGGCACAGAGGGGAACGTGTGTGTGTGTGCGCATGTGCGTGCTAAGCTCAACCAATCAGCATGCAGCTCATCTAAGTATTCATGAGCAGACCATATAAGGCAGAAAAGCAGCAAATGAGACATTTTAAGCCTTAAAAGGTCTCTTTTGCTGTTTTTTTTTTTGGCCCATGACAGCTATCTTTTCCTATTAGGAGACCTTAAGGAACAGCGTGAAATACCGTATATAACCATTCTACCACCCCTTTAAAATATGTCAATTAAATGTGTGTTTTCTGTTTAACTTAGCCTTGGTAGTCAGCATAAACATTTGCACATACATTTCTAAGTAGATGCAGCGGAATTCTGAGTAAACCTAGCGCATTTTTTACCCAAACCTTTCTCCGATTCTTAATATTGGTTACACAACCCATTTTGCAACAGGACATCTTTCATAACAGCGTTGTTTGGAAACAGTGAAAGAATGACTCAATTCTTTGTCACAACTGTCCCCAGCCAATCTGATTTTCAGTTATTTGGATTAAAAGGAAAGACTGGGTGAAATGCAGCGGGGGTTTTATTTTAATTTTTTTTAACAATATGATACGCACAAAGGAATTATTATACTGATGAAGCTCTCACCTGTTCCGCTCTTCATCATCACTGCTGCCGACCTCGTCGCTGGATGAGGAGTATTCCGTGGCCTTGTTAAGCCGACTCAGAGCAGATCTAACACCCTGCATGACAGAGGTGAGGAACATTATGCAAATGAGGTAAGGTGAGTCCGAAGATCAAAGACAGAGCGGAGGGAGAAGAAACAAAAAGTAGACTTTTGTTAAATGTGGTAGAGATGAAGACGCGAATACAGAAAATGGATTCTACATCTAAGGAAGAGGGACCTACCGGAAACACTCTGAGGTCATTTGAAATTGAACATAGAAAGGGAATTTTGTGTTTCGTGAGGATACTGCTCCTTATTGTTAATCAAGATCATAGGTTGATTTTTTTTCTGATAATGTTACTGCCAGGGCTGCAGCTACTGATTATTTTAGTAGTCGAGTAGTCTACGGATTATTCCATTGATGAATTGAGTAATTGGATAAGGCATACTTTTGCTTTATTAAAGAGCAATAGTAAATAGTGGTTTGTTTGGCTGAACATAGAATAGGCAGTGCCCTACCCTTCCTAAAGGGTATTTACAATATCCCATAATACACATATTTAATATTATTACATGGTTTTAAATGCACAAATAAAAAATTCTAATTCAACATTTCACTTTTTTCACTTCAAGTGTATTTTATGTTTTCGCGTGACAAATACATTTGTATTGATTGATGAAATATACAAAAGAGAAAAGATGTCCGGTCTCTTGAAATGAACAACTAACCCAATCAGCCTACCAGTTCTTTGGACCTGCCAAGTCGGCCGGGTGATGCCAAAACTGGGGACCCGCGCCGGACTCGGCGCATGAGCTCTCATCTCAACTAGCAATCATATTGAATTGACGTTAAATGCACGGCCCTACCCACAACACTGTAAGCGTGTTGTTTTGCGGCAATACAAAAATCATCCGTGCGGAAATACAGTGGGCTGTATATATAGTTAAATGGATTATAAAAAGCCCAAACATTGCATCAATAATTTTTTGTGATCGAATTACTCGAGGAATCGTTTGAGGCCTAATGTGTAAAAAATGGCCTAATGTGGCAAAAATTCCAAAAAATAAAAAAAATAAAAAAGCATTTACTTGTGTATGTCCACTGGTCACGTTTTCTTGTGCCCTCCGGTGCTGCTGGAGACGGTGCTGTAGCAGAGGACTCTCCAGTTTGAAGTAGCCTACAAAACACACACACACAAAATTAGTAGCAGTTGTGAAAATAGCAGCAGGGTGTGGTTGAGCAAATTACTGGTAAGTTATAATGAGGCCGTTGTCAACAACATTATCATTCATTTGGATTTGACAAACCCCTGAGGGAAATATCTGACTCTTAAAGGGGGCAACCATTATATAGCATTTTCAGGATTATACTTGAATTTTGTGTTTGTACTAGAACAAGTTTACATGCTTTAATAATAATAATAATAATAATAATAATAATAATAATATAATAAAACTATATATTTTTTATATTTTTCACATACTGCCCATGGCTGCTGCACCTGTATTCACCCTCTGTTTGAGACGCTCTGTAGGAGATCCAGTCTCTTTAATCCCTCCCCCCGAAAAAGCCCAGTCCGCTCTGATTGGCCAGCGCGCTTCCTGGAATGTCCGGAGCTGTAGCTACTGCAACAGGGTATATAGCAGGACTTTGTACCGTGAAAAATCACCAATAAAGGCTTCTAAACCAAGTGCTACCCAATCAGACATGTTTCAGCAGTAATGCGACCCGGAATTGGGGAGAATTCAACAACATTGGCAGCCAAGATGACATTGTTTACTGCCATTAGCCATGTAGCTACTTTAGTTAGCAGTTGACACTAATAGAATATAGCAAATGAAGGATTTTAAAACAAATACCACTAACAGAAAATGTTTCAGGAGTAATGTGACCCGGAATTGGGGAGAATTTAACTAACTAACTAACTGCCGTTAGCATGTAGTTACATGGGACAATGTTAACACCGCAGTGGCTTAAAAAAAATAAAAATAAAACACTCCAGTCCTGTCTTCTTCTTCTTCTTCTGGCCTTCAGGCAGATTAGAAGCCTTGCGGCAAATTGCTGCTTCTCACAGGACAGTTTAAGTTACATACGAAAGTATTGTCAAATTCAGTGGAGTTGTCCTGTTGCAGAGATATAATCCATGACGACATCCACTATCTCAAATTGATATTCAGGGGGATTTAGTAAGGATCTCAATGTCATGTTCTGTATTTCCATGTGACACAGCGCAGTGAACAACTGTTCTCTTTCATTTTTGTATTTTAGACAGTCCAAAAGTACATGTTGAACAGTTTGTTTCTGTTTGCAGGTTCCACAAAATCCATCCTCATGCTTGCCCATCTTTGCCTGATCCCATGCAAGTCCACAATGCCTGAGTCTCAGCCTTGTCATTATTACAGAGTGTCTTCTTTCTTTGCCCAAATAGCACTGCTCTGCCTGTACCCTATTTTGAATTGAAAAATAATGACGACCCCTCTTTTCCTTTTCCCACTGCCTTTGCCAAACTGCTGTAACATTTTTCTTAATGACATGCCGGCGTTCAAATATCCCAACACATACCCTTAAATCAATGTCTCTTTTCTGTGCCATTTTATCTACCTTATCTGCTATCCCGTTCCCATCTATCCCAACACGGGCACGCACCCGCAGAAATCCCACCAATCCTCCAGCCTTCGACCTTATACAACAGAACCATCACTTCCATAACAAGGTCTGGCCTGGCTCCCCAATTGCTTCCTATCAGAGTTTTTCAAACGGAGGCCGAATCTGAACATATGACCGCTCTCCTTGGCAGCACTTCCTCCACCCACTCTAGTGCCCAAATTATAGCTATTAGCTCGGTTGTATAAACTGTCGTTTGAGCTGTACAATTTCAAGTTGAGGGATATAAAAAGCAAAGGCCAGTTTGTGGATCTTGAGATCCATCTGTGTAAATCTATGATATGTCTCCCAATGCTCACCCAGCCTTTGTTTAACCAACACAACAATACACTACTTTCAAGAGGTTTTATATTTTCCAATATACTGAAGTCTGTTTCTGGGGTGGGCAGCAACCATGGAGGTATAACTGCCCAGTACACTTGCGGGGCCACACCGGCCTCTCCTAGTCCCAGTCTCGCCACCTTTTTGCGCATGTTAAACAAAAAAAGACTCTTTCTTCCTCTTCCCTGATGCCCATTCCCAAGCATTATTCAGAACTGCTTTTGCTGGGTGCTCTTCTATATCCCCACAATTTAACAACATACTGCATTGCCAGTTTCTCTCGCCAAATTAACAATGGCAACTCCCCCATCTCAGCCAGTAAAGCTGCAACTGGGGTTGTACGAAGGGCCCCCACAAGTGTGATTCAGCTGCTATTCCATAACATATACCGTACAGCCATAGGCTATTCTTGACCTTGTTATTGCTCTGTAAATCATTAGTAGTGAATCCCTGTCAGCACCCCATGTACTACCTGAGAGGGAACGCATTACATTCATCACTTTCTCACACTAATTAACAACATTATTGATCTGTTATCCCCATGTTAGCCTCTCATCAAAGTGCACTCCCAAGAATTTAAATCCTTAGCCCTTTCAATTGCTTGTCCATTACATAAATAAACCATTACATCACTTTTCTTGTTACCAAATATTACATATTTTGATTTATCCACTGTGATTTTAAATCCCCATTTTTCACCTTGATACCTTGTTTAGGGCTACCTGCATTTGCTCAATTGTTTTTTTGATATTTCTGCCCCTTTTCCAAATGGTCCCGTCATCTGCAAACAGGGAAAGTCCGAAACTGGTCTCAATATCCTGAAAAATATTTTGCAATTTTGTAAGCACATAATGTAATCTGAAAACTGCTGCCCTGATTAAAAAAAAAACAATGCACCTGATGTCAGCTGGTATTCTGTCTGTAATGGAGTGGAATGGAAATTTCTAAGTGACCCCAAACTTTTGACTGGTAATGTATAATTATGTGTAAAATAATGAAAATAGTTAGTTACAAAATGGAGAGAAATGTTATATTTTAAATTAGAACGGACGAAAACGGTATAGCTACTTGTTTTGCGCAAACACGTCAGCTCTAATTGTGCGTAAGAGTGCTCTTGAGTGTGCGTAGATTCTGTTCTTACCCAAGAACAAATCCCTAATAAGAAAACATTTGGTGAATGCCAGAGTCTTCGTGAAAACTGCGTAAGTGGGGTTTAAGAACACAATTGTTCCTAAGAACATTTGGTGAATGAGGCCCATTTATCATAGCAGCTGTACAGTAGGTTTTTGGAGTGACGCAGTAAAGCTACCGGAAAACCAATCAGCTGAACGAGTGCACACACTAACTCCGTAGCAGGTGAGAGGAACTGAGAGAGAGTTAGGAGATAATTCTTTGTGACCACTCTGTCAATTCCAACAAGCCCTTTCAAACTACATTCAAGTCATTTGATTGGAGCAGCTTTAATGTGTTGACAAATGGGGGTCACATTAATGGATTTGTTGGCCATCAAGCTGTTTGAGAGCTGGCCACTAGATGGCACCAGAGTTCCTGTCTCTGTCGCTGCTACTACTGGACACTGGCTTCAAAACTCTGCTAGCACAAAAATGATGGCCACTGTCCTTCCAGCACATACCAAGAGTTTCTGGAAAAAAATAAGTAACACCTTCCCTGGTTACACAAATCATATATACAGTATATATCAACGCTGCCAACACCCTTTCCAAGAACAGCATACTTCAAAGAGGAAAGCTGCTTTTTCTCAGTTCCATCATGAGCAGATAAAAAGCTGCTATTTTTTTTTTACCACGGTACATGTGTGTGAGTCTCTAGGAGAATCTGTGATCTGTGGCTCCGAATAAAGAAGGTCGAGGCCCGCTGCCAAACTGAGTGGGCGGCATCAAAAGCTGTTACCTCTCAACTACACACGCGCAGGGACACTTTGAAATACTAAACATATTCTCCCCATCGCCCTCTCTTCCTTCTGTCTCTTACAGCCACAACAAGAGCTTTGTTGCTGCTACGCAAAGATGACACGGAGAGCAGAGCTTTGAAAGAGACGAGTTGCTTCGAGACACACAGGTATAGCTTTGAACTCATTACTCTGCTCTCGCTGCTTTATACTAAGTGTGATGTGGTGCGGTGGGCTTTGGTGTGGCTGCAGAAAAAAACTAATGTGTATATGTATTTGTGCATGCATGTATGTATGTATGCATGTGTATATGTGCGTGTAAGTATGTACAGTATATATGCATTTATGTGTGTGTGTAATTCTTCACTAATTGATTTGTATTTACCTAAAGTACAAAAATAGAAAAAGGGGTAGGACCTTAAAGGTTTTTTTTAACTCCATCCTACTCCTTTTTGATCTTCATGTTCATTTACAATAATTTTGAACTGTATGTTTGTTGACGATTTTTTTGTTGGTTTTCTTGCCTGTACTGAAATAAACATGTTGTTATTTATCTTTTTTTTTCTTTTTCTTTTTTTTTTTTTAACATGTTCAAAATAAACTAAATAAACTATAAAAGCTTATGGATGTTGTAGGTGTATGAGCATGTGAACTGGGATGGTAGATTGTGTGTAAGCAGAGAACCGGTCAAATTCAATGCTTTTTAAGACCACGCCAAATATAGTATATATAAGACCTAAAAATGTTGGGGAAAGTATTTGACAGGAAAGATAATTTATTGAGTCATTAATAAGATTGTTAATTAACTTAATAGCTTAACAATGTCCTTATAGTCCTTGTGCATCCCTCAAAAACAAAAATTATATAAGTAATTTCGAAAAGGCAATCTGAATGGTCAACTAGACACAGCCAATAAATCCGTGAAGACAGCACACCGTGCTCATCACTTAAAATATTACTCCGCCATTTCTCATGTCAACATCACAGAATTGAATCAAAAACTATTTTACAAACATGTGTATTCATGACAATAAAATAAAATAACATCCTAAATAAAATAAGGATGTTAAAAATAGCTTCTACATGTGAATTTTCTAAGACTTTCAGAGCTAAATCAGCCAATGAAAAACAAAAAGAATCTGCAGATTTCTTAGTTACACCACAATGGGTTAGCAAAGCAGTTTTGTGTAAATATGTGCACTATTTATTCGGTTTGGGAAATCCCACGAGCTCTACAGAGCTAACTTTTATTTTGTTGGTAACGTTAAACGTTGTATAATCGTGTCTGCTTACCGCATGAAGAACCCACAACCGCTCTGCCCTTTGAGTTTCTGTGAGTTGAGAAGCAGCGAGGCAGTCTGACATTTTAGCATAATAGCCCCACTAGCCACTGCTGTGTACCACTTATTTTAGCTATTTTGTTATTCAAGTGTTTTTTTAACAGCCCTAAATTGCACCTCGTTGTTTCCTGCCGACTTCAACCGCCCCTGAAACCTATTCTCATCAAACCATTTTTCATTAAACTTGCACCGTCCCATCCTGAACGTAGCACACACTGCTATATAAAATAAGGTGAAACATGCGTCACCGTCACTAGCTAGCTAACGTAACATGAAACTCCTGAAAATGCCGCAAGGCCTCATCTCTAATAGACTACAAATGGCTACCGAGGTGAGGTAACCAAAGACGTATTAGGTGATTTACGCGAGCCCATCGGCGACAAATTACCCCATCATCTTAAAAACACTGTCAGCAAATGTAATACCTACAGCAAATGTATCGTAAATTTAAGACATTTTATGACCTTAATTTCAAGAAATTTAATTTAAGACATTTCAAAGTGTTCATATTATGCTTTTTGACTTTTTCCCTTTCCTTTGTTGTGTTATATGTCTTTTTTGTACAAGTTATAGGTTTACAAAGTGAAAAAGCCCATCACGAACGTGCATCACTTTGTAACACACGTTATAATGCTCGCCTAGCTGCTAGCGTGGCACGCCCTCATACTCTGTTTCTGACTGGCTAGTAGTCCTTACCTAGCTACTGCGCATGTGTGACTCCCAACAAAGATGGAACACAAGTGAGATGTCTCACTCTGTAGCTAAAACAGAGAGCTCAACACACAGAGGAGCTGCAGCAATGTGCAGTACAACAAAAATATGGTGTTTTTTGAAAATTAAACCATGTAAACCTTTTTTGATATAACCTCTAAATACAATTATGAACCTAAAAATTATGAACCTAAAAATTAACATAATATGAGCACTTTAAGACTTTTGAAGGACCTGCGGGAACCCTGACTCATACACCGCATTGGTTCACACCTGTGCAACATCTGCATTATTACTTTTACATCTTGAATCTTGTATCACAGAAAAGAAGACTGTATATGCTCAGGCTACTGTCATGAATGCATATTAATATAGAGTATATTATAGAGTTCAATTCTGATGTCAAAACAATTTAGGCTCTAGTTTTGTTATATAGAAACCCAAACAGAGAACTGGGACCCTATTGTCCTATGTTTTTGTGTGTAAGTGACTGATAGAAACAGCAATCTTTGAATTGGTCCAGCATTTAGCGTGAATGCTGGAACTGGCAGCCACAGACCGGGCATTCTTTTGCCACTGAAAAGCTCAGATTATTATTGTAAGTGTCTGAAAACAGTATACAGTACAGAGAAAGGCCTTTTTTAAAACCTCTTTAAAACCTTTCTGTTTAATCAGAAACAGCTAGCAGGTCGCTAGCGCTAAACCAACCAGACTCCATTTAAAAAAAAAAAAAAAAGCAATGCGGGGTGCCTGGATAGCTCACCTGGAAGAGCATGCGCCCCATGTACAAAGGCTCAGTCCTTACCGCAGCGGCTGCAGGTTCAACTCCAGCCTGTGGCCCTATGCTGCATGTCATTCCCCCCCATCTCCCCTTCCACATCTTCAGCTGTCCTATATAATAAAGGCCTAAAATGCCCCAAAAATAATCTAAAAAAATATATACTGTATGTATATACTTTTAGCGTGTATAGAGCCGACATATTTTCACATGTAAATCGGTAAGCTGTGTGTTTATTTCAACCAAAACTAGAGTTGTGATGGTTTGAAAAGTGGAAAGGCGACCCAAAACGGCTTTTCATAGTTTGCTTTAGTTTCTGTCGACTTTGAATGAAGTGTATTTTACAATGCTAAAATTACTGTTTATGTACTGTGGCTTTAGCGAACGCAATTTCACAAATATTTTAGGTTTTTAAAAAAAGGATCTCACTCTTTAACAGAAAGGGCCACCTTCTTAAAAAGCCTTTCCATAATGTTGTCAGACACTTGGAATATTAATCTGAGCCGGTCAGTGGCAAAAACAAGCATTTTTTTGAAGGTAAATACAAGCTGCACAATTGTACATTGTAGCCTGTGTCGCCAGTGCCGACTGCAGCGATCTCGCTTAATCAGTCCTTCCAGAAAAATGCTTTGTTGAGTTTTTTTGCGATTGTTGCGGGCAAAAATCCTTGATTATGCAGCACGTTTTCTTAAAAAATGCGATGGAATATTCGGGATATTTATGCAATTTTATGCGATGAAATTGTGGGAACTTGCAAATATTGCGGGAACTTGCAAAAACTGCGGTTTGATGAAAAAGAGAAAAAAACAGTGATTTCCCAACACCCTGCTTTTAGATGATATTCACGTCGCGTAATTACGTCACTTCATAACATTCCCATGGCAACAGGGGAAAATGGCTGCTCTTGTGTGAAGTAAACGCAACATATTTCAACTTTCTGCTAAGATATATTATGGGACTTTTTTGCAACGAAAATGCGGGGATTATGAAATCATGCAAGCCCAGCATATTTTGCGCGGAAATCGTCAATTTATGCGGCGAAAGTGCGCCGTATTTGAAAAAACGCGGCCCCTGCATACATATGCAGACTTTGGCTGATTATGCATTGAATTTTGCGATCGCATAATCACGTTTTTCTGGAGGGACTGCTTAATACTGGACCAACATCAAAGATTGCTGTTACCATCAGTCACTTAGACACTAAAGCATGGGAAAATAGGGTCCAGGTTCAACAAAAAAAAAAAACTGTTGTTACCCTTTAAGTCTCATTAAAACTTACTACGTCAAACATTGTCATTTCAGAAGCCGCCAGAGATGACATAACTACTAATTTGTATATCTATGAGCAGAGTTGATGAGCGTGTGTTTGTATTACTCATACAGCAGGTAATGGCATGTGGCTAACTGAGCGAGGTGCTGCACAGACCTGGGTGGTTGCTGCTGCTGGAGGGGACTCCGTGAGACACAGACCGTCCACTCTTGTCTGCGACAGACCCGGGACTGCCACTAGATGGAGAAAGAGACACACGTACAGAGTGGCACAGATGGAGAGTGGATTGCACGTTACTGTATACACTTCTATACGTTTTCATCTTGAGTGTGTCCTTCACACTGCCACCGCAATGACCCGATTGTCTCGGCGTTCGTTTCATCTAATTGGAAATCATCATCCAAGCTTAACTAATCCGATCTACCCATGACCGATTGTTCTTCAATAGTGTATGCCAGTATGCTGAATCGTAGTGTGATATAAACCCTCACAATAAGTAAGGTTCCCTCTAGCTGAAAGGATAACGTGTGTGCATAGGATGGTTACAATTAGGGGTGGGACAAAATATCGATACGGCAATATATCGTTTGTCCTTCGTGTGATACGAGAATCGATACGCTGGCGCCAAATATGGTTATTTTAAATAATGAAATAAGGTGCTTTAATAGATTTCCCTGCTCTCGGCATCGCTAGATCATGGCTCCTCGAGGTGGCACTCGACACATGAATGAGGGAAACTTGAACAGAAGTTAACTCGCCGAAAGAGGAGGAGGTTTTCAACAGGATGGCGCACAGCAGTTGGAGGAGAATAACAGACGCCCCCAGCCACGTCTAAGTCCAAAGTCTGGACCCGTAGTAGCTCTACAGTTGTTTCATTTTAATTTACGGACTGAAAAACGTGTGCTGAAGAATTGTGCTGTTTTCTAAGAGTTTGGACTTCTTTGCGAATGAAGAGAAAAAACACTTTTCACAGGCATTTTGTATTCGTGGTTAGACGGTTATCGCGATGTATCCTTATGGGATTGTCTAGCAGAATTGCTGTATCGTGATATTATCAGTATTGTGAGCCATACAACCTCTAAACAGAACATTTGACATGTTGACACGGCATAAAGTCGTCCTGGCTAACGTGTTAGCAAACAGTTGCCTATTTACATATCCAGCAGACATGGAGCTACATTAGGGTCATTTGGAGTCGTGTTTCTGACCACCTGACAAATGGAAGTAAATATTCACTCTCTTTCAATATCCGACTGGCTCACCACTAACTCCTGAGGGAAATATCTGGTTCTAAATGCTCCACTAGCTACTCCTGACTTTGGGGGTTTGTCATTTGGTGCTGAGCAGGTACCGTATAGTAGGTTCTTTAGAGCTTTTTTTGTTTCTTTTGCTGAAAACAGCTGACTGCTGCAGTCAAACAAACACCGAACCGTTACAAGGACCTGAAAGATGCTAAAGACGGTCTGTAGAACTAAGTCAGGGGATGATTCAGTTCCATCCACTGTCAATCTAAAATACTCATCTCATATAGATTTGTTAAGCTCATGACAAAAAGTGACATTACTGTAAGTCATTGGCTTATGCACAAACAGTCCAACCTTCATGAACGACACATATCTCTGGGTTGCGTGTTTAGTGTTTAGAGCCCTACATGGACAGACGCCTCAATATATCGGAGACATGTTGACCCCTTACTCTTCTTTCCGCACTCTTCGTTCCTCAGGTCAAAATCTCCTAATGGTTCCTAAAACCCACCTTAAAACTCGGGGACACCGCTCTTTTCAGGCAGTTGCTCCCAAATTGTGGAACGCCCTGCCCCTGTCGCTGCGTGTGGACGATTCTACGGTTTCTTTTAAAAAACAGCTGAAGACACTACTATTCAGACAAGCTTTCAGTTGACTGAGCTATCATTTTTTATGTTTTGTATGATGTTTTTCAAATTGTTATATTCGTTGCTTGTGAAGCACTTTGTGATTTTACCTGTGATAGGTGCTATATAAATAAAGCTTACTTACTTAGTGTGCATACAGTGTAATAATAATAATAATAATACCTTTATTTATGTAGCACCTTTAAAAACTGAGTTTACAAAGTGCCTTGGCAGACAAAGCAAGGATATCCACAGTTCAACATAACAGTGGGGACAAACAATAGCAAGACAAAATATGGGTAAATAAAAACAAGAGAAAAAAACCCCGCAAAACATAGAAGAGAGAAGACTAAATATAGAAATAAGAAACATGACAAATAAGACAAAAATATGCACAAAAAAAAAGAGTAAAAGCAAAAAAATCAATACGTGGATAAAAAAATAAATAAAAAAGGGCAACAAAAAGATACAAAAAAACAAAGCGTGTAGTTGTGTTCTACCTTGAAGCGGCCCTCTTGTGTCCCATCACCAGCTCTCTACAGTAGAACTTCGAGGTAGTGCGTTCTGGGACCTGGAGCAGAAGAACAACCAATTGGACCGACTTGACAGGAACACACAGTTGGTGAAACTTGACAGAAACTCATATTAAGTGAATACACAAAGACGGCAGTCTCCTGGTTGTCCTGATTACTTGTTTCACTTTTTATGTGTTTGAGAGGGCTCTTTACGAGGCTCTCACGTCTAGCCAAGCAGGGTTTCGGCTAATTATAGGAAGGTTTTTGCAGTTAGGAAACCTTTATGTACAACAATCTCTAAACTGCCTGGAAAGGCAGGGAGACATTTATTACTGAGAATCTAATGAGACCATTTGGGCTTTGCTATTTATTAACACGACCGCATTTGCTCCTTGAAACTCTCCAAAGCAGTGTCCAAATCTCACATGTGGTGTGGAAATGTGATCTGACTCAGGGATATTTCTTAACCTTTTTCTCTTTTTTTTTCCCCCAACAGTGTTGCATTCATGATATGTCAGCATTGTGAAATCAATACCAGATCAATCTGCGTAAGTGTTGCAAAGCACTGGGTTTCGACACTTCACTCATTCTTCTCAAACTCTCAGTCGTACCGGCCAGCTGGTGACTTTTTCACCTCTCATCTCCTGGGTCGCATGGCCTACTTACAGAGAGGAAGACACACCCAGCAGAGCAGGAAGTTGACTGTGGGAATACCTGTCATCTTTCGGACAAGTTGCCCACATCCTGCATCTGGATCCCCTGAACACGTGCGCACACACACACACACACACACACACACACACACACACACACACACACACACACACACACACACACACACATACACACACACACACACCGCAAACTGGGTGTCTGTTGTTTCCTTTCTATTATTGCGGCACACCCACAAAATCAAAATGAGAGCCTTTCGTCTACGAAGAAGGAGCATGGGGTGAGATATGTCTCATTAAGTTTGCGTGAACAAATTGGCAATCTGTGAATCCATGGGTAATCTGTGAATATAAGACACATATTCCACTCATATAAAAGTAAGTAAACTCACAAAATGTATAATAATTTGCAAATATAAAAAAAAAAACGGATCTGCAAAGAAAACAAGCAAGTTCCACAAATTAAAGAAATATCTGCAGGCGCGTCACACAATTGTGCAAAAATAAATGAAAAGCATTTGTGAACGCCTCCCTAACGTTTGCAACTTTTCAAATGGACATTTTGTGAGTCCGGGGGATGTCTGAGTGATCAAAGAACCCTTAGATTGAGCGTTAGACTACTTAAGCTTATACTTAAGATTATTTGAATTTGTAATAATCATTAAATGCCTGGCTTTGCTACAGCAAATTACCAGCAAACCATATTGTGGTGTAGGTCCCCGAAATGTGAGAGCTTTAAAGCCACGCCAGCGGTTTTAAAGCAGCCACCACACTGCAATCACAGGAGAGAGTACAGAGTTATTAACTGCTCTAGCGACTCCATATGGCCTCCAGTTAGTTAAACAACATAACACAGCAAACAGACCGCTTTACTGGGCTCCCCTCCTCTCTCTGTAGCAGTTATTAGTTGTGTATTAACTCCATATGGTGTTCGGTTAGTAAACACACCTAACAGCCTATTCGGTTTGTCAAACACCTAGTGGGGGAGCAGTGATACTAGACAGTGAATGTTGTGCTTTTTTTTAATAAGGTGTGTTCATCACAGAGCTGTCGTTAGTTAAAGGCACTTTATAACAAGCCTCGAGGTAAAGCACAACCCCTCTCCTCCCCCAAGCGCACACACAGCGTTGGGAGTAACGCAATTACAATGATGGTTTGCTTATTGTTGTAACGCGGTAAGTGTTTGTTTTTTGTTTTTTTAAAGAATTCACCAACGCCTGCAGCTTGTCCAGAATGCGGCTGCTAGATTGTTGACTGGTACCAGAAGGTAGGGATCATATCTCCCCGATATTGGCTTCTCTTCACTGGTTACCGGTCAAATATAGAATCGGTTTTTAAGGCATTACATGGATTGGCCCCTTTATATATTGCTCTAGATAGATCTCCTTGCACTACATCGCTCCTCCAGGAACCTAAGATAGTGTAATCGGTTCCTTTTAGCTGTTCCACAGTCTCGGATGAAAACAAAGGGTGATCGTGCCTTCTCCGTTGTGGCCCCGAGACTCTGCAACAAACTCACCCATTCAGATTAGGTCCCCCTCTACTGCCGAGATCTTTAAATCTCATCTTAACCCTTTTGTTGTCTTTCCGTTGACCATACAATGGCCTTTGTGTTTTTATGGGTCGAAATGTCAACATTTTGTTGTTCTTTTCTACACTTTTTTTGTCGATTTTATTAAAAAAATTTTGTCACTTTTTCCTCTTTTTTTGGGTCACTTTTTTCCATTTTTTTTGTCACTTTTTGGCGTTTTTTCCACTTTTTTCAACAAGTTTTGTCATCTTTGGCGAAGTTTTTCTTTGTCCACTTTTTTCAGTGTTAAAAAAAAGAAAGAAAGAAATTGTCACTTTTTTCAACGTTCTTTTGTCGTTGTTCTGATATAGAAAGTTTTTGTAAACTCGTCAAATTTGACCCGAGAACAGGAGGATTAAAACACATTTTTATTCTTTGGCGTATGATTTAGTTTAGGGACATTTGTATAGAAGTGTGTTGTTTGTATGATGTTCATTGTGTCTTCCTTTGTTTTTATAACATAATATAACTTTGTACGGCACCTTGTTCAGCCTAGGTTGCATTTAAATGTGCTCTATAAATTAATTGACATGACCAACACCGTGAAATGTTTCGGCACCAGAGAAAGAAAAGCTGTGAGTAAAAGAGAAACGTCATTTCCTGTTGCTGCATTTTCAATGGTTGAGGTGATTGCAAAGACCGACTCTACATTTCCGAGATGGACACACGAGCGTGGGTGCTGTGCCGTCACTCTTCCCGTGGTCAGAGCCAGGACCAGAGACGGTACGGACAACCGTGTCCCGCGGTGTGGATGAATAAATAAAAGATGAGACTTTGTTGATCCCGTGGTGGAATTCACAAGCTGCCTGCTCACATTTTACTTCCACTGTTATTTTGGTGAAAGTAACTCAAAAGTAATGCAAAAGTAGTGTAAAGCATTACAATTCAAAGACAGCTATATTGTAATATAACCAATTACTCAAATGACAGTAACTAGTGATCTATAATGTATTACATTTTGGAATCTAGGTTGCAACATTTCCATGTCCCTAGAACAAACACACAAACACACACACACTGTCCCAACCACTTGCTACGACCACAACACAGGATGCTTAGCACACACAAACACATAATGCCAATCTCATGTGATGCAGGCTACATCTTGCGACTGGCATGACTCGGACAACAACTTCCTCTTTCGATCGCTTTAATTTTTGCCTCGTTTATGCGATTCCTCGAACCTGCTGGCATGTGACCCTGACGTGTCATCCAGCGCATAATAGGCCAGTCGTTGCTCACCTTCGGTGGCGTCCCGGAGTCCCAGAAGACATCATCAGTTGGGGACGTGGGGGAGAATGGGGACAACGGGGAGATGGCCATATCTGACATAGAGCTGCTGTGAGGGGAGTCTCGACTGGAGCGCAGATTGGCATTCTGGGAGATTAAAATAAAAGGTTCACCCGTGGTCATTTGTTACTGCAAGTCATACATTATCACGTTTAGCCACATTACCAAAATTAAATATTCACCTGCAGTATTGTGAGTGGTAACCGTATAAAGGATCATGTGTATAAAAACATCCTAACACTCATAAGTGAAGCGGGTAATAGAAAATAATTGACTAGATAAAAACACTGCTTAAATATATGAAATAGAGGAAGAGGAAAGCACGATGCATTCAGTAGAGAAATAGTGAGCACAAATAACTGTGTATACCTGGTTGAAGTGAGCTCTCTGCAGGGCTGGAGTACAAGGACTAGAGCTGCTCCCCGAGCCCAGCCTAGAGTGCATCTGGCTGGGCAGACCAGCAGCCAGAAGCAGCCTGGCTAGGTTTGATTCTTGGAAGTCCATCTAAAAGATAACACACATGTAAGGCGCGTGTGTGTGTGTGTGTGTGTGTGTGTGTGTGTGTGTGTGTGTGTGTGTGTGTGTGTGTGTGTGTGTGTGTGTGTGTGTGTGTGTGTGTGTGTGGATTCATAGAAAGATTGACTCAGTCCTCCATTTAATCAGTTAGTCACACTAAGATCAACATTTCTTTTTCTCATACACAGTACAAGCCCAACTGTACCACACATATATATACACCTACATGCACTTCATACTACACACGCACGCAAATGATCGAACGAAGTGTGCATAAAACTGTAATGCAGCCATGACTTGAAGGCTCACAATTGGCTGATTCAGTGTTTAGGGAGGGTATTGTGGGTAGACATGATTGCAGGCCATAGTTTACAACACTTTGGAGTCACTGTAGTCAGCACTTTAGAATGACCTTAAAATTGGTGTTAAAAGTTACTCAACTACTTTATACAAATTTTCTTGGCCCAACTTTTAGTACAAATTTTTCTGACTCCTAGGTCAAAGTTTAGGAACATTCTTAGGACTATTTCAAAGAAGTTTTAAACATACTGGCACAGACATGAAGAGAGTGCCACTAATCATTGTCACATAAACAAACAGCTAACAGCTCAGTGGTTTTCTTAGTTGCCAATTCCAGTTGTACCGTAGGTTTGCTGCTAAATCAGGCATTAACATCGTCTGCATGAACAATAATGGCTGAATTTTGAGCACTTTGATGCTGATCACTGGAAGATAAGTTACAGGGGACGAAAGCTTGGATGTTCGAATAACCACATACAGTCACAATAATCTGCTTGGCCAAGCAGCGTTCTGGATCAAGTAATACATAAATAAATAAATAAATAAAACCAGATTTTTTTTTTAAGACTTAGTCAGCCATTTAGTCGGCTGTTTAAAAATGCCTTCTTCTAGAAATGGCACCTTTGGTCTGTTTCCTGTTCAAGTTCCCTGTGTGGTTTAGCTACTCTTCTAAGAATAGAGTGTATGGACCACACGTTGTCTCCCTACACACACACACACACACACAGTCAGCATACGCAACCATGCATATACAGTACATGAAAAATCTAAAAAAAAAATACAGGAAGCTGAGGATAGCTTCGTGTCAAAAAATGGATGCTTTGAATTGAGATTTTAGAGATATCAAAACAAAGCCAACAAGTAGAGAAGTCAGCGCTGGCAGCATTGTCACACGGTGAGCACCGGTGCCAGGCTCTGCCCTCCGGTCTTCCTTGGGGAAATGTCCTGGTGTGAACTCTGTCTACATAACATTTGACTTTCTTCCTCCAGACCTTTGTGACCTTTAGGTGAAAGTGGCCCGTCGACTGAGATAAAGATGACGTGACAAACAAATGGTAAAGGAAAAGGATTGAGAGTACACAATAACACAAAAGAAAATGAATAAATATGCGAGAAAAATCGGAAGAAATAAATCCTCAAACTCAATCAAGTGAGAGACAGACTGAAAGATGTGGGATGTAGAGGTGACAAAGGGTTCTAGACAGCTGTGGAAGGCAGGCTTTTACCGCTGAGCGCTGGCTGTTTGCAGGGCGGCTGGGCGAGGAAGCAGCAGCAGCAGCAGCAGCTGTGCTCCCACTATTAGCTGTTAGCTTCTGGACAGCTGCCACCGGCTTTTCTCTCTGCCTCTGCCTCTCCCGCTCCCTGTGTCTGTGGTCGTGCTGCAGCGACAGGAGCTGGGTTTGGTCCTTGGGCAGGGTGCGGTGCGATCTCCTGCCCGCTGAGGGCTGCTGATGCTGAGCCAGAGGCTGGGGCTTGGCTTGTGGTTGGAGCTGAGGCTGGGAGAGCTGGGCCTTGTGCTGAAGCAGCTGGTTTGGAGCAACGGCTCTCTATGTAGCAAACATGAAAAGCACACATAGAAACTGACAGAGCCTGGGAGTGGATATATGAAATAACATACTGTATGTACTGTATGTATGTATTCATGTAGAGCTGGGCGATATGGAGAAAATGAAATATCACAATATCTTTGAGCAAATACACTACCAGTCAAAAGTTTGGGGTCTCTTAGAAATTTCCATTCCACTCCATTACAGACCGAATACCAGCTGAGATCAGTTGCATTGTTTTTTTAACCAGGGCAGCAGTTTTCACATTACATTATGTGCTTACATAATTGCAAAAGGGTTCTCCAATGTTTTCTCAGTTAGCCTTTTAAAATGATATCAGATTAGTAAACATAATTGGATTTGCTGATAATGGGCAATGTAGATATTGCATTAAAGATCAGCCACTTCTTTCTAACAGTCGAGAACCCTTTTGCAATTATGTAAGCACATAATGTAATGTGAAAACTGCTGCCCTGGTTAAAAAACCAATACAACTGATCTCAGCTGGTATTCTGTCTGTAATGGAGTGGAATGGAAATTTCTAAGTGACCCCAAACTTTTGACCGGTAGTGTACCTCGATGTCGATATTGTGACAATATTGTAGGTTTGACAACTGGTGCTTTAACAAAATATTTACACAAGAGAGTTTTGATAAGTAATGATCAGTAATGTGAATATAATAACTGTTGGTTATTGGGCCAAAAGTGGTTAAGGGCCAATAATAGAGCAGCTAGTGTCAGAAAACAGTCTGGTCAGAAAATGACATCACTTTACTGTACTGCAGCCTTTAAAACTAGAAAAAGTGCCATATTACAATATCTGAAATTTAAGACGCTATCTAGCCTTATATATTGATATAATTTCGATATATTGCCCATCCTTGTATGTATGTATGTATGTATGTATGTATGTATGTATGTATGTATACTGTATTGTGAGGCAATAGTGAATGCACATTTGTGCCCTCAATCTTTCTAGCTAGTTTTGCATGAACAATTTGCCAACACATGCCCTATCATAAAACATTCAGTTTTAACTGATGTAATTCATTTCATTTAATCAGATTTAATTAAATTTTCCATATTTTTGTTGAATGGCAATATTTTCAAATGGCCTACATACTGATACGGTAGAATAGCCTAATGTTGCTAATCAAATTTGACTTCAGAAGGAAAGTCACTTTAGATACAAATCACAAGGATTAAGAGAGCGACATCATGGCATTTCAGCTTCAAGAGTCATTATGTTCTAATTAAGGAACAATTGACAGCGACAATAAGAGCTAACAAGTTCTAACAAACAGAGTGTAAATTATAATTTCCCCATTGGGGATCAATAAAGAGTATAAAATTGAGAAACATGTGGTGAATATGCTATCCCTAAGTTTTCAGTTCAAAGGAAGTGGATGTTGTGCATGTGTATGCTAATTTTGAACACAATGGACACTCCCAGGTTCTGTAGAAACTGACAAAACAAGCCATGGTTGTTGCATGAAGACATTATAGAGCATACATTGGATCATCACGCTTGTTGTGACACACAATCAAAGAAGCACATACAGTAAGGAAGACAAGGCTGATTTGATTCACTTCTTCGGTGTAAAACGGGGACAAACAGAAAACATTCATTAAATGGCAATCAGTCGAGCGCTGGCGATGCAGCGTGGACGTATGACAGCAGCTGGCTCTCTGGCTGGAGAATCTGATTTGCAAGCACAACTTCCTCCAGAGGAAATGCAATAAGAGCACAAATAAAGAAGCACTGCCGTCATCTACATCTCACAACTCTTGATCGTGTTAGGGTTACAGCTGTAAAATAACAGCCATTTTTTATTTCCAGGAGGGTGAATTAAAAAAAGAAAAAGAAAAAAGGATGGCACATTTTTCATAGACGTTGCATTTATGTACATTAGTCATAAAATGATTTGAAGTTTGTGCAAATCAGCACAGAGACTGAGCTCCAGGTTTGCCTAAACAGCCCAGTGGATATAAAGTTACACAGAAGCCTTTTTGGTTTGATTTGCCCCGAGGCTAGGCACATAAAAATGAAAAATATATTAATGCAAGACACTACTGTATATCTCAGTTAGTAGGGCAACAGAGGCAAACTCTCGGAAGGAGTCTGTGTACTATACAGTATGTATGCACTGCACTATGCACAGTATTCACTCATCCAGGAAGTTCAGAGATACACGCACACTCCAATTCATCACTACTATCGTAAGTAGTTTCTCTAACACCACTAGAGTGGAGAGAAACACTTGAGCTCTGTTTGAAATCACATACTAACATAACTAAGATATTCATACTAAGGTTGCTGGAGTACCTAGTGCCTTCCAACGGCACAGTATGTAGATTATGTGTATGCGAGAAATGCCCGGCTGTATCGGCATGTGTCCCGGATTAGCGAAAATGTCTAAGTATGAGACGTGAGCCTAATCGACATTCTCAACTGCCCCAAAACGACGAATGATGGTGAGTGGCGTTAAGGTACAGTAAGGGGAAAAGCGTGGGAGTTCACATATATGATGCACTGTCGCAAACATATTTAACACTTAAATAGTTAATCATTTTAATTTGCCTGAAAATAATACTGGAAAATATAAAATTGAGTGGAAGAGGTAATGTTGATGTACATTTGTGATCTACATTACTCGTCATTTTGCTTGAGTATACTTCAATGTAAACTGTATTATTCGTGACATACAATCATACAATCTCTGCATTTAACCCATCCGAAGCATTAGGAGCAGTGGGCAGCCACATACAGCGTCCGGAGAACAACTTGGGGGTTCAGTGTCCACATGTGGCCTGGTGGAGCCTGGGAGGGCCGACCCACTCTACCTCTGAACCGCAGCCACCCCCAAAAACGAGCCATGCAAAAAGATTCTAATCTTGCATTAATCATTAAGGATATTTTAATTTTAACAATGTATTAGTCTCCTTAGAGGTTCGGTATACTCGCCGTTTCCGACGTGTCGCGCGCCAATGTGACGTCACGGGAGCGCCGTAACTGTTTATAGTCACGCGTGGCGATCGCGACGCTAGTTGCAGTCTTCTCCTGAACAGAGGTGGCACAACTGAGGAAAGGCTACCGACTTTGCCATTTCTACGGACTAGAAGAAGAAGAAAAAGGTAAACAATGGCGAAGAGAAGCACTTTGAATACTTCAGAATGTCTGCACAACGATTCGATGACCTACTTCGTTAGATCGAGCCTTTCATTCACCATAAAAAGAACTCTTCTTAACCCAGTAAGTTTACAAGAGAGACTCTCACTCTGAGAGTCCTGGCATCCGGTTGCCCTCGAACTCGTCCATGCTTCCCGTTTCCGCTTCGTGATGCGCCGCTGAAAAAAATAAGAGTGGTAAATCCTGGCGCACCAGCGAGATCTACGTCATTTTGACGTCATGTTGGGGCGTGACAGGTCGGGTGCGGCGACTGTAAAGAGGCCTTTAGAGCGAAACATTGCCAACTATATTTCACGTCGTCACGGCAGGGTATTGGGTAAATTTTAACTAGGAATAATCGCGCCTCGGATAAACCTTATAGGCCAGGGATCTTCAAGAGGGGGTCCTCAGAGTCAATGCAGGGGGGCTGCCAAATTATTGTTTTTAAAGTTTATTCAAAAATGTAAAAGTCATATTATTAGCTAAATATATATCCCCACTGATGATAGGCTGTGTGGCGTATTGCCACGGTAGTCACTAAGACAGCCATCAACAGATAGTTGATTAATTAATTAATCCACTGTGCCACATGTATGTTTTAACATTAAAACATGATTTATAAAATCATGCCAACAATAATTAGGCTACCGTATTTTAATAGCTTAGTATTCTATGCAAAAAGGCTACATATAAAGGCTTTAGGCCGCCCTACAGGTTATTGTAGGCCCAGTTTAACACAATATATGTAGGAGGGGGTCCCTGTTCGGTCTCTCTTTCAGTTAAGGGTTCCTTGGTTTAAAAAACATTGAAGACCCCTGTCACAGGCTACGATACTGCCTCTGCGCAAAGCTCTTTTAGTATGCAGTATGCAGTAAATGCTTAGAGAATGTAGTACGCAGTACGTTAGTATGCAATTTCAAACACAACCCTTGTGTGTCATCATTCTGTCCACTTCAGGCATGAACATGGCTGCCACATACCAACTAGATGAGATGAGATTCACGGGAATGCTGCTGTAAATGGGAAAGCACCAGATATTTAATGCCGTTTCTTGAGAATGAGAGGACAAACAGTCAACTAACAACAGCACCCTAGCCATGGTAACGGGACAGCTTTCTTGGTCCCCGGGAACAAGACCTTTTTTCACAACTATATTACCAAACACTCAATGGCAGCTATCTGCAATGTAGCATCCAAATTACAACTAAAGAATGGTGACTTGAATAAGAATGCCAACTTGCTCTTTATGGTAACTTACACAGTGATAAAGAATTAAAAAAATATATATATATATATGGGCTAATACTCAAATTAGTCCATCTGATATTTAATTTAAAAGGTCCCATGGCATGAAAATTTCACTTTATGAGGTTTTTTAATATTAATATGAGTTTCCCCAGCCTGCCTATGGTCCCCCAGTGGCTAGAAATGGTGATAGGTGTAAACCGAGCCCTAGGTATCCTGCTCTGCCTTTGAGAAAATGAAAGCTCAGATGGGCCAATCAGGAATCTTGCTCCTTATGCCTTCATAAAGAGCAAGGTTACCTCCCTTTTCTCTGCTTTGCCCACCCAGAGAATTTGGCCCGCCCATGAGAGAGAGAGAGAGACATCATGGCTTGAAAACAAGCAAAGCATGGCAGTTGGTCAAGGCCACACCCCCACCCTCCACCTTGCCCCCCTTCTCTCCTCCTCAATAGCTTTTAAAGGTAAAGACACAGAAATGGTACATCCTAAGGAAAGCTCATTGTGGGACTGGCTCTAGTGGCTGTAATTCTGCACCAAGGCTGAATTTCGGGAAAGAGACTTCAGATACAGTATTAGGGGACCACTAAGGTCTATATAAAAGAGACTTCAGATACAGTATTAGGGGACCACTAAGGTCTATATAAAAGAGACTTCAGATACAGTATTAGGGGACCACTAAGGTCTATATAAAAGAGACTTCAGATACAGTATTGGGGGACCACTAAGGTCTATATAAAAGAGACTTCAGATACAGTATAAGGGGACCACTAAGGTCTATATAAAAGAGACTTCAGATACAGTATTAGGGGACCACTAAGGTCTATATAAAAGAGACTTCAGATACAGTATTAGGGGACCACTAAGGTCTATATAAAAGAGACTTCAGATACAGTATTAGGGGACCACTAAGGTCTATATAAAAGAGACTTCAGATACAGTATTAGGGGACCACTAAGGCCTATATAAAAGAGACTTCAGATACAGTATAAGGGGACCACTAAGGTCTATATAAAAGCATCAAAAAAGCAGCATGTCATAGGACCTTTAAGGCTAAATTACGGTATTCACAGCTCATGTGACACACACTGATATTAGAGCTGTTAAACCTTTATGCATACAGAGCTTAGCAGTTAAAATTAAAAATACAGAGCCTCCGTGTCTCCATTAACAACGGCAACAGAGGACAAACCAATAATTGATGGTGTGGTGACAACGGAAGCAGCTAAATATGCCATAGCTGGCATGACAAGTGGGAGAAATGAAAGTCAGAGAGAACAGAGGGAAGCCCCAACTCACCACGCTACTGTGCATGTACAAACTATCTTCAAATAAGTTGGGTAAGTATTAAAAAGGACACACACTAAATGGCAACAAAACTCTCCAAAGAAGAAACAGCATATATGTTAAGTGACAGTAGTTTACTATAATTATTGCATATTAGAGATGAAAATCATACAGCCAAATGAAGAGTAATCTCAAATTAAATCCCTTTTTTCAAAACAGTTAGACATAATACTGTATATCCATGCTTCCATCTGTGTAGTTCTGCAGGGGGCTGGAGCCATAAAAAATAATAATAATCACAAAATGAATCATCCTTTACCACTTTTTTTTTTTTAAATTAATGATGTTCAATTTCTTTCATGTTTTGAATCTACAGGAGAAATAATCAAAAGGAACTCTCATTATACCACGCAATCATAACACCGGGGCTCGACGTGTCAGACAGGAGGCGAGAACAGAAAGATGAAGGACTTGGGGATGAGAGAAAGTGTTTGAGAACGAAAAGAGGCACGGTTTAGGGATTTGTATGTCTGAAACACCTACTGAGTTACATAGTCACAGTTTTGGAAGGAAAAACCGAGAGACGAGTCGAAAGAGCGACGCGGAAAATAAAAGAGGTGGCACGCTGTGAACGACGGAGGGAGGGGATAAAGGGAGGAAATGAGGGAGGAAAGGAGAGAGAAGGCATGCTGGGATCAGTGGAGAGACAGACAGAGAGATGGAGAGGGAAGGCTTTAAAACAAAAGTGATGGCATGCTGTGATAAGCACTGGCTTAAAAGCTTGTCAAGATCCGACTCTGCCGGTACAGTGCCGTATATGTCATGGTTGTCTGCGAAATTTCAGACTAATAGAGAATTAAAAACTCCGATCTTGTACTGCCTGCTCGAAAGAGAACTTCAAAATGCTGAACTTTTCCAGCCCCAGCTGGGGTTTCAGGCATCCAGAGGCTGACTCAAACACACCGTCTGTCTCTTTATCATTTAAAACATGTACAGTATAAAGACGCTCGGAGATTATTTATTTAGCTTTTCCCTTTTTATTCTCTTCCCTGCTCCACTGCAGGGTCTTATCATCCTTTCCTCTTCGTCTACCAGCACCCTTTCAATTCCTTTCATTTTACTTAGGGGTCAGTGACAAAGTGATCTACTCGTATCATCAAAGTGGGAGCATCGCTACTTCAGAAGTCACTGCATCTTTTTTTTTCCATATATAAAAGCCGCAGATCATTTTCTACAATAATCGATTAATCGTTTGATCTATGAAATGTCAGAAAAATGCTCATCTCAAACTCCTTAAGCCCCAGACGATGCCTTTGAATGTCTTGTTATGTCCGACCTAAAGTCCAAACCCCAAAAATGTTGAGTTTACTATGGCAAGAGACAACCAAAAGCAGAACAGTCTCACAATTCAGAAGGTGGAACAAGAGGTTTGGCATTTTTGCCTGGAAAATAACTTAAACAATTCAATAATTATAAAACTGTTGCAGATTTTCTGTCGATTAACCAATCCATTATTCAACTGATTAATCATTTCGCTTGTACTTCTTGTTCCAGCTGGTTAAGAAAATGCAACTATATATACTATAGTTTTTACCATTAGCATTACATTGTTCCTTGACACACAAACGCAGCATGTCCCTTGTTACGTTAGGGGTTAACGGGTAAAACCGGCAACATATAAAGTAGGGAATTAGGCCGTATATGAAAAACATAAATGTTGGAGGACATGCAGAACTGATGAAAAACAGAAAAGAAACCATCACTAAGAGATAGAAACCTTCCAAAAAAAAATCATCCACAAAAGAAAGAACCAAAGTAATAACATCCACCTGACAGGTTTGCACACACACTCGCATACACAAGCCCACACCGCAATGTGTGTTACTGACTAAAACCATCAGCAGCATGAAGAATCAGCCCGCAGTCGGAATATTTAAAAATAAATTCCACCTTCCCTCACTCATATGAAAAATGGAGGAAGTCGTGACAAGTACGTAAAAAAATATAGAGTGAAGGTTTGTTACCTGCTCTGTGGCGGAGTCCAGAGGCCTCACTGACACATCGGCACTCGGCTGTCTGCCTGCCTGGTCCTGTTGAAGACACACACAGACACAGACATTCACACAGACACACACACGGTTGACTTAAGACTTGGATGAATTTTTTTTTTTTTTTAACCCTAACAACGAAATTTCACCTTAATTCAAATTCTAAAATCCTCTCGTTCCACACTGTTGTATTCCTGTACGGTCCTCGCAAGAAGAGCAAAACACTGGCAACAACAAAACAAACACACGCTCAGAGGCTTACTTTAATTAGGGTATACTGAGGTCTTGAGCAGAGTTCTGAGAGGTGGGAACTAAAATATTCAGAGTGTGCAGGATGACATGCAGCTTTTAGCCAACGCCCTCAAATCTAAATATTTCATTATGACCTCTTTTTTGAAATTTCTCCTGAAAAATTCTTGTAGGTTATTAGTCCCAAAAGGATTATATTCACATTTACAATGTTTGATACAATCGACTCTATTTAAATATTTGCAGTTGCTGCACTACATTATGTTCATGTTGATGTTATGCTACTGGTGGGGGCCTCTAAATAATGTTTGTTCAGCTTGGATCTTAAGAGTCACATTCGACAGAGCGTACGCTGAAATGGCAGCTTAACTGGATGACAAAAGTTCCATGATGAACTTTGTACTTTTGATGACAAAAGTTTGAGTCATAACCCAAGGTGAGCATTAGGGCTGCAACTAAAAATGAATCGATTAATCTGCCGATTATTTTCTAGATGAATTGTTTGGTCTATATAAAACTATAAAAAGTCAGAAAATAGTAAAGAAATGTCTCAGTTTGTCAAAGGTTCAAGGTGAGCTAAATGCTAACATCATGTTCAGCAGGTATAATGTATACCATATTCACCATCTTAGTTTTACGTGTTGGCATCTGCTAATCAATTCTAAACCAAAGTATTGGACAAATGGCTATTTTGACGCTAGATGAAAAGTCAGGGAATCAACAAAGTGATTACAATTCATCATGGCGATCCATGCAATTCTTTGAGACATTACGCTCAAAAGGGCCCTATTTTAACGATCTAAGCGCACGGCGCAGGTGCGTTTAGGGCGTGTCCAAATCCACTTTTGCTAGTTTGACGGCGTAAAAAAAGGGTCCGTGCGCCGGGTGAATGGTTCAAAAGGGTTGTACTTAGTGTCTTCATTAATTCATAGGTGTGTTTTGGGCGTAACATGCAATAAACCAATCAGAGATCATCTCCCATTCCCTTTAAAAGCCAGATTTGTACATTGGCGCATTACTATTATGATGGCGAATTTGCAGCGTAATATTTTTATTTGTAATCTTTTGCATGATCGTGTGCTGCTGCGCTTCCCTTTGTGTGTAACAAGCATAGTGTGCGCGCGCTGTGCACGATCCTAGGCTCATTTTATTAATTTGCTGTTAAAATAACAATGAAATGCTGCGCTATTGACTTTAGACCAGGTTTTTGTTGGTCAATGGCGCCATCACTTCCCGCTGCCTCAAGATAGCAATACGGCAAGAATGCACCTGAACACACCTCCCTGTAAGATGCCCATGGGCGCAAAGATGGGCGCAGGTGCATTTGCTATTTAAACGACGCGGGCGCTGGACGGAAATTGACAACTGCGTCGGTCTTACACTAGCAAAGACACTTGCGCTGCGCCGGGTGCAAGATAGGGCCCAAAATCTCAACCTCAAGGTGGCGCTAGAGGAAAAAAAACTCAGGGGATCACCAAAGTCGGTAGGACACATCCGTCTGTTGAATGTTTGTGTTTCGACAAAAATGTAAAAGCAATCAATCAATATCAAATGTCGTTGATATTTCAATATGACCAAAGTGGAAAGCTGAAAAGACCACCCTACTTCTGCCATCGCAGAGACGTGCTGCTAGCGTGGCTAAAACTGATACTGTTCCTTAAATTAGTAAGAAAGAATTAATTTTATATTTAAGAAGAAGCAGAGATTAGAAAAAAAATGGTTGCATTTGACAAGCTATAACCAGTCAAAGTTGAGTAATAGGCTTGCGTGGATTGGCGATCAGATCGTATATCGACGATTGTTTCCTACGCATACATTAAAGTGATTTGAACTAACTTACTGTCAGAACTAATATCTATAATAATAATATAATAATAATATCTAGTGGCCTATTGTTTATTTTCTGGTGGAGTGGTAGGTCCCTCTGCTGAGCCATGTTAATCAGCATGAGTGACGAGTCAATTTTAAATTAGGGATCGGCCGATCATTAGTAGTTAATGAAACAGATATGCATTTACAGTGAAAATGAAAATCTCTAAGTTAAGATTTTGGAATGTTACGAACTCCAACACAAAACGTAGTTTAAATGCTTTAAGCAATTATTTAATGAATTAGAAACTTTCCACATAATACGCAGATAGAGATAGTCAGATAGTGTTGTGGGCGGGACTTTAAGTCAGACTCAGTTGTAAGTGAAACAGAAGCAGAGGGACAGACAGAGCTGCAGCGGAGACAAAGTAGCACACTTTTTAATGAACTTAATCGGTTATCAGGCAAATAAAACACGGATACAGATCATCTGCAAACTGCCCGATAATCGTCCAGGGGCCGATAATAGGTCTATCCCTATTTTAAATCCTTGACGTTAATTACAAACCAGTTCGCTGTCTCTTTTCCATGGAACTGACACCTGATGGTGTGCTGCTTCCAGACAGCCAGCCAGCCTCCCTAACTTCCCTGCTACTGCCAGGGGACGGGAGCTACATTAGGTCAGACCGCTCCGGTTAACGTTACTGGGGGGCTAAGATACAGCAGCGAACATTATCTGTTATCAGGCAAATAAAACGCTGATATTGCTGCGCTGCGCCCTGCTATGCCTTGCTACACCCTGCTACGCTCTGCAGTTCCCTGCCACGCCCTGCTAAGTCCTGCTATGCTGTCCTATGCCCTGCAGTGCCCTGCTAAGCAGTGCTAAGTCCTGCTACTCCCTGCTAAGTCCTGTATGCCCTGCAGTGATCTGCTACGCCGTGCTAAGTCCTGCTACTCCCTGCTACGTCCTGCTATGCCCTGCTACTCCCTGCTACGTCCTGCTATGCCCTGCTCTGTCTTGCTATGCCCTGCAGTGCCCTGCTACACCGTGCTAAGTCCTGCTACTCCCTGCTACGTCCTGCTACACCCTGAAGTGCCCTGCTCCATCTTGCTATGCCCTGCAGTGCCCTGCTACACCCTGTGACACCCTGCAGAGCCCTACTACGCCATGAACTACTGCAACTACTAACATTTCTAGTCATATTTCCATTATCTTTATTGTCACTGTTCATCACACCCCCAACCGGCACCGTCAGACACCGCCTACCAAGAGTCTGGGTCTGTCCCAGGTTTCTCCCTAAAAGGAAGTTTTCCTCACCACTGTCGCACTAAATGCTTGCTCTTGGGGGAATTACTGGAATTGTTGGGTCTTTGTAAATTATAGAGTGTGGTCTAGACATACTCTATCAGTAAAGTGTCTTGAGATAACTATTGTTATGATTTCATACTATAATTGAAATTGAATTGAACATTAACGATCGAGGTCACCTGGTGCAGAGCTTTGCCTCCAACACGACTACTGTAACAAATAGCAGCTCTAGTGACACTGCACACCACATAACCAACCAGCTATTTTTTATACAGACTTATCTGGGTCGAGGGGACAGGACATCTCCCAGCATCCACTGAGGCAGGGTAGACCATAGACAGGCTGCCTGTCTGTTAAAGGGAATGCACACTAGGCCTACACGATTCGGGGAAAAATATGAATCAATATAATAAAATATGATTTTCTGCCAAGATGTTTTTCTCACGAAGTGTAATGTTTATTGCACACATGAACCATGACAAAACAGAACAAATTGGTAGTACCAAACATAGATTTCTCTTTTGGCACCTATAGCACATTGCGCATCACCACAAGCCTGTAAACATAAAGGCTTCAATGAATAAAGAAAATAAAGTACATACTGACCATTTAAGTACAGCAGGCTACCAAAAATAGTGACATATAACACATTAAACTAAATATGGCCCTGATACAGGCTCTATCTGAACTCCTTGAACATGTCTTTACATAATTAAGACATGTCAATGTCAAATGCTTTCAATAAATTAACTGAAGGAGAAAAAAAATAAAAAAAAAAAATCGAAGTCATTTAAAAATTAAATCGCGAACAGGGGTAAATCGAGATCGCAATTTTATAATGATTTATTGTGCAGGCCTAATTCACACTATCCCGTTTTGCAAATGATAAGGAAGCGGTTAAGGGAGTGTTTTTTTGTTTGGTGTTTCAACACAGTTGATCAGCCACCGTCCCCGAGCAGCGTGGCGATTCCAACCCTGCACCCGGCCACATCACTCATCTTTAAGCCACGGACACGCCCCTGAAATACATTATGTGATGCTCGCCAAATCAATCAATGTGTGAAATGATTGGAAACGCTGCGCCAAGGCAAGTTCTTCCTCTGACAAAATACAAGGCATCACATCACACACTCACTGAACCTGTCACATAATTAAATGCAGATGCATTAAAACTTAATGAAGCGTCAGAGAGATCCATCAAGCATGCTGAACTTAATGACTTAGAGGCAATTTGTGTAATCAGAATTTAATACGTACATATAGCTCTCTGCCACTCACACACACACATAAGCCCACAGACAGACATATAGTATAACTAGACAGATATTAATAGCATTGAAATACAGTGTCTTCTACATGAAGAAATCATATGCACCTATTGAAACGCACTGGGGTGTGGGATAGATTCATTACGCACGTGTTGAAATGAATGACTTAAAAAAGGAACCTCTGATGTAGTAGAGAGAGCTATCTGTCTTTTTTTTTTTTTCTCTCAAATAACTGGAATTGGCAGAGCCACTTTACCCTCACGCACACGTCGTCACGGGCACAGTTGCTCTGTAACACGTTCTCACAGTAAAGGTGATTTTTATTTTTTTGTTTCCACCTATCTGTATGATGTTATAAATTACGTTTTAACAAGGTAAAAAATATTTTCATAGAAACTTTATGGAAATAAAAACTGCAGAATAGAAGCAGAACAACAGGATTTATGAAACATATTAAATTGTTACTATATATGGAGCCGCTTTTCATATATAATGAATTCTTCAGGGATTTTATTCAAGCAGCACCCCACGTACTTGTAAAATGTATTAAAAAAAAAAAAAAAAAAAAAAGAAGAGAAGAACACTCCCGTTTCTTGCATTACGATGGGATTAAAAGGTGATGGAAAGGTGTCCAAAAGGTCACTTTCCATCTCAGAAAGTCTCGTCTTCCAATGTTCATAATTATCAAATTATGAATTATAGCGTCTGCCCTCAAAAACTCTCTTCTGGCTCGCCGCGTCGAGGAGAGAGCGTTTTAATCAGCTGGGTGACAAAGGCCGACAGGTGCAACCGCTGCATCAGTGCAGCATGCATCAAAACACACCTCGAGCTTACAGAGTTTCTGAGCAACACGCACTTATGCACGCACGCAGGCACGCACGTATTTCTAGTGTGAAAGAATTTTTTGGGATAGTTCAGACTTTCGGACCAAATACAGGGAGCTCTGGCAGGCTATTGTCGTGTTATAAGACCGGGGAAGCTCGTGTAGTGTATACATGATAGCGAGAGCGACGGTGAATGCGCTCAAAGCAGACAGCGGTCGGCTATCACAGCAGCAAATAAACTGGCAGTTCAGTAGGTTGTGTAGTGTAGGTTTCAGTGTGTCTCTGAAGAAAAACTGCAGCTCTTCAAAACCCAAGTCAAGTCCCCGTGTCTTGCTTCTCAACAACGCAACAGAACAAAAAAAAAAAGAGCCGCGGTAGCACGGGGAGAGCAGCAGTCAGTTGGAAAAACTGACGCAGAGAGAGGACACGAGTACGTCATGTATTAGTTCTTTAGTGCGCTTGCGTAACTGTGATGTGAAACCAACACGAACCGGATCAAATGATACAATGTAACGAAAACGTGAACCTTGGTCCGGACTTTCGGGTGCGAAAAAGGCCCTGAATCTGACGAGCAAAGTCATCAGACTGAAGTATCGAGAGATTAGCCTGACGTCGTCATACTCAGGGCTAGATTTATCAAGCCGTTTGTGCCTGTTTCCAAGAGCGCGCCTCTATTCTGCGGGGGAAATTCTCCGTCTCTTAAAAGCAGGTCTAAACCAGCCGCAGTCCAGTTTCCTCGTAGACCTTTATGCCGCTGGTGAAATGGCAACAGTAATTTGAGCAAGACGAAGACATAGGCGAGACTGAAAATATTTTTAAACACAAGAATCACACTTTGTCAGTGAACACAACATCATTTAGCGTTACAGATCAAGCAGACATGCAATATTAGAGTTACTGGAAGAAATCAAAGATGAAATTGAATCTCCCACTCAGCGTTCACATTCCATTCCAGCAGTTGTTAAACTCCTCGCTACATTACAAATATTGGCATCAGGATCATTTCAAACAGTCCTAGCATCAGCAGTGGGAATATCGCAGTCTGCACTCAGTCATATCATAGCACAAGTACCGCTTTGCTACAGCGCAATTTACGGTATAGTGGGCGGAGAAAGACGCTGATTGGCTGATGGGTGTCAGGGTTGATAAATACTACGCAAAATGTGGAAGCATAGCGTGCGCTATTACCGAACTCGCATAAACGGACGCAGCAAACTGTGCTAGTGTTAGTAAATCTAGCCCTCAGATTCTAGTCAGAATAGGAGTCTGATACTGCTCCATCGGGCTGTGATTGTGGGGCGTGTTTCAACTGAACCAGGAAAGAAAATGCCTCTGCACTTAATTGGATAGGCCTACAACCAATCAGAGCAACGGAGTATGTGACGTATGCGCCCCATCTTCTTAGCGACCATCGGGGCCAGCTGATAAATAAAATTTTTGCGAATTCCTGTAGGAAGGACGGCAAAAACATCTTTCCGATGGACAAATGCCTTGACCGCGGTTCTCTGTTCCTCTTTTAAAATGAACGCGCTGTCGATATCTTCTACAACAGACGCGATGGCGGAATATCTACACATCTCAATTCTCCAGCGTCAGCCATCTTTGTTGTAAACGAATTCAACCCAAGCGCTCTTTGGTGACGTGGTTGATTACTCTTGATCATCTGTCCATCGTCGTATATAAAGCCCGCCCTGACCAATTTTGATTGGTCCGAACAGCTCCGGTTCAAGCATAGTTGCTCCACAACGGATCGAGTCCAGACCGAACTGCCCGACCTCAAACGTTGTGGGCGGGGCTAAGTTCGGCTGGCATCCAGGCTAACGAGTGATATGTACAAAACCAGAAGTTCATCTTTACCTGTCTCCGGTCACTCCTCCGGTTTCTCTCATCCAATACGATTCTGCCGTCATGGGGATCAGACTCCTCCCCAAGAAAAATCTCTTGAAGCTCCGCCCACTGGAAGGCGCAGTCTGCCAGCTGCCGCCTCTGCTGCTGGAAACAGCAAATAGTACTGGTGATCGCAACAATATACACCGTGACGAGCCGACATCATTTACAAAACTATTTCTTGGCATGTGTGAATGGTATTGTTCACTTGTGTATGAATTTTCTTTTTGTGGGCATTTTGCTGACATTCTTAAGGAGTACAACCTGCTAGGGCTGCACAATAGATCGTTTTTATTGACATCATGATATCAACTGGTGCCATAAACACATCGCCAAAGACACTCAGAGATTTTTTTGTGTTCGTTAAAAAACAATAAAAGCAGAAAACTGCGCTTTAAAATGTAATTGTCATTCTGTTTTTTAGTGGTGCCTTTTATATTCAATGTAATGTTAACTTTGTTACATAAAAAGACTGTTGGAAAGGATTTCCTTTCATTTGTTTTAAATTTGTTGTACGTCAGCAGAATACTGAAAGCAGCAGATATGCAGAACTGGGTACGCTTTAATATCGGTTTTATTTAACGCAAATAATATTGTTAGCGCGATATTCAACGTTATCTCATTGCACATATTTTCCTCATATCGTGCAGCCCCACAACCTACAGTAAAACTACAGCTCACGGATCATCGACATACACATAGGTGCAAGAGTTGCAGGTTATTGTGGGGTCATATTAAATCGTACAAATACAAGCTTCTGAGCTGGTGGATTTTAACTGATCTTCTCGTCCTGTGAAAGTTTTTATTTCCCGCATACTGACTCATAAAAGGCCGAGTGAATACAGAAGGAGAGTGTGAATAAGCAGCACTTACGTCCTCTAGCTTTTGCCGCTGCTCATGTTGCTGTTGGATCCTCTTCTGTCTGTCGGCCAGCAACTGCTGCTTGTATCGCTCCTGCTCCGCCAACTGCTGCCTGTGCTGCTGCAATGCCTCAACAGGAAGTATGATCAGAGTTAAAATACATATAAGAAAAATGGCACAGTAGGCTTTTCACACTCTGAAGTCTTTGATTGAAAAGGTGAAATATCAGGGATGCACCGAATCCAGGATTTGGCCGTTTATGGCTTTTTGACGGGGTTCGGTTTCTGCCAAACCTTCGAATTTTTTTCCACCAAACCCTACGCTGGTCGACGTGATGACGCCGCCGTTGATTATGGGAAGGTGTTTACGTACAGTACAGGCCAAAAGTTTGGACACACCTTCTCATTCAATGTGTTTCTTTATTTTCATGACTATTTACATTGTTGATTCTCACTGAAGGCATCAAAACTATGAATTAACACATATGGAATTAATTACTTAACAACAAAGTGTGAAATAACTGAAAACATGTCTTATATTTTAGATTCCTCAAAGTAGCCACCCTTTGCTTTTTTTGATAACTCTGCAAACCCTTGGTGTTCTCTCAATGAGCTTCATGAGGTAGTCACCTGAAATGGTTTTACCTTCACAGGTGTGCTTTGTCAGGGTTAATTAGTGGAAGTTTTTCCCTTATTAATAAAAAAGCAAAGGGTGGCTACTTTGAGGAATCTAAAATATAAGACATGTTTTCAGTTATTTCACACTTTTTTGTTAAGTACATAATTCCATATGTGTTCATTCATAGTTTTGATGCCTTCAGTGAGAATCTACAATGTAAATAGTCATGAAAATAAAAAGGAAACGCATTGAATGAGAAGGTGTGTCCAAACTTTTGGCCTGTACTGTAGGTCACATGTGTGGGTGGTAGCCTGCTTAGAAAATGTAATCATTGTTTTGCTCGATTTGCTAAATTCTAGGATGGCGGTGTGTTGTTTGGCAGTACTTTCAGTCAAAATGAGGCCATTCAAGTCCAGCTACATGATCAATTTGCAATGCCGATTTGTCTCGTGGTGGCAAGGACCCTAAACTATACACAACATGGCCGCTGTTACAACATTTGGTATGAAACATCCGAAAGAATACGAGTTGTGTATGAAGGAACCTACAGACAGCAGCCAGAATGCAGCAACTTCAGTTACGGCAAAGGAAGGACAGTCACAGCTAAAAACATATATGCATAATGTTGCCTATTCTTTTTTTTTTTTTTAACAGTTCAAATAAAATAAAATGAAAAATGCACTGCTGTGGACGTTGTTTACTTCATTAATGCGTTTACTGTGTTAATGGACTGAGGATGGGAGTAGGAGTCGGTATTCGGCGGAATCTTAACCAGTGGATTCGGTATTCGGTGCATCCCTATTAAATATATATAAATTAGTGCTGTCAGTTAAACGCCTTATTAACGGCGTTAACGCAAACCCATTTTAATGGCGTACATTTTTTTCATTGTAGTTTTTTTCACATGCTGTTGCAACAACTAGTAACGTTAGAAAACTACAACACCACACCGGATCCAGCTAGACCGGAAACTAAACAACTGGCACGCCGCACACACTGGTTTGGGCTCGCGAGATGCCGAAATGGATGCCAATAAGATTCTGAATGGAAAGTTTACTTTTAAAAAGTTGCCAAATGGTTCCATTGACAAGACCAAAGTGATGTGTGTGTTTTGTCGTTGTCAAAGCCAGGCGACAAAAGCACAAAGCAAGCCGATCCACTTTTCCATGTTGATAAGAGCATTAAAATGAGAAAAAAAATAATGGGACAAAAAGAAATCAAGGGACATTTAGAATAGCTAAATATGTACAATTAATGGCATTAATGTGATTAATCGTGATTAAATATTTTAATCGTTTGACAGCACTAATATAAAGTCAACCAAGTTAACTTCTGCACTAGTAAAACCAACAGTGTATAATGTTTGACTTTGATCCAGGGTGAAATGGCCTGCTGTTCCAACTGTGACATGAGCCGGTTACACCTAAAACTTTAGCAAGACTAAATTGTGAAATAGGATTAGAGCTCAGAGTGGACATTCTGGGCGTCACTCTACTTTTCTCACTAATATGACTTTCCACATTTGAGTTGAGATGATTTGTAAATTTCTTGTGCGATTAAACGGCTAACTGAATGAAATTAATAAAACTCAACTTGCTCCTCTGAAAGCACAACTTGTAACTAAACGACAGTGTGACTCCATTACTAATAATAACTAACTAAATTCTTTTTCATCCTTATCGATTCATCTGCCAATTATTGTCTCGGTTAATCATTTAGTCTGTGATTTGCAAAGTAAAAAGTGAAGTGGAACAATGCCATTCACAACTTCTGAGAGACCTCATGGCGTGGTCTTTGATTCGCTTGTTTTGTCCAAAACCCACAGATTTACTGACAAATTTCACCCAAACAAAAACAAAACAGAGAACAGGAAATCCTCTCGATTGAGAAACCAGTGGAGGGTTGACATTCTAGCTTGAAGCGATTTAGCAGTTATCCACGGATATACACACACTTGACTGATGCCATCATCACCAGGGTTGGAAATATACTGCTTATTATGAACGGGGAAAAAAGGTCGCACATGACCTCGACACCTACCTGTTGTCGTTGTTGACCCCCAGCTCCCCCGTGGCCCCCCTCTCTGCCCCCTTCACGATCCTCAGTCTGCAAACGGAGAAACTCCCGTCTCAGCGTCCATTCACCAGGAACATTCACTATGGAGCTGAAAGAGAAAGAGAGGGAGGAAAACGGTGTGAGTGGCAATAACGGCGACTGTCACTGTATGTACTAAAGCGCTGTTAATTCACCACTGAGATGGCCATGGGCACAGTTCCACACACAAATACACACTTAAAGCTCATCCTAGGAGAGAGTGCTCAGCTCCTAGTGCCATCTGCTGTTGGACATCCAGGGACAGCCAGGGGCCCGCTCCTCTCTCCCCCTCTCTCCCCCCCCCCCCCCCCCCCCCCCCCCCCCCCCCCCCCCCCCCCCCCCCCCCCCCCCCCCCCCCCCCCCCCCCCCCCCCCCCCCCCCCCCCCCCCCCCCCCCCCCCCCCCCCCCCCCCCCCCCCCCCCCCCCCCCCCCCCCCCCCCCCCCCCCACCCCCACCCCCACACACCCCCCTAGTAGTGATCCACTAAACTTTACTAACTAACTTTCTGTCATATTTGCTGAAACTGACCATATGTTCCAATAGAACTACATGAAGCTCCCTGTTCAGAAGCACCAATCAGGGCCAGTGGGTTGTGTCTAACTGCGTGTCAATCACTGCTCATGCACACGCATTCATTCTCCCTTGTGGGGGGAGGGGCTTAGGAGACCAAATTTTTTGGGCTCTTTTTTTTTTAATGCTTTTGACACTTTAAAACGTTTTTGTCACTTTTTTCAACATTTTGTTTTTAAATTCATGGTCAATAAACCTAATTTATATGATATTATACCAAATTTTTGAGTTAAAAAAGCAGAAATTCTGAATTATTTTGACTAATAGTTAAGATCAGAGGATGCTGAGTGAATCACAGACTGGTTTATGTCAAAGTGTAGTCACAATACTGTTTAAAAATAATTTAAACATGTTTATAAAATTGAATAAAACACCCAAAATTCAATAAAAGTAATCATTCATTTTACGTGCAAAGATCATCCATGCATCCATGTTATTTTTGGGGCATTTTGGTTCAAAGAAACCCCATTTGACCCGAGGACAACACAAGGGTTAAGCAGCGGGAGAGTTGATAATGAGGTGAGTGGTAATCTACCGATAAGCACTGATAACGATGGTGATTGGCCATGATACATTTTCACACATTTCTGAGACACCGTTTGCATGTTGGCCTGGATTCACTGACCGTGTACGCTTGATACCACATACGCTCTGCATATGGAAATCTGCGGCCACTGCTGCAGCTCTGAATCAGTTACCCACTGCACGGGTGTCTTTCATCACACTCTTGTGATGAAATCTCTCAATCTCATCATGCCTAGTGTGAAAAAAAGGCTTTTACCTGGGCTCTCCTTCCTCCTCTGTCACCTCGTCATCGTCTTCTTCACTGCCACTGTACTCATACTCTGGACCCTCTGAGAGAGACAGAGAGAGAGAGAGTGAAAGATTAGTAATTTATTTAGTAATATCAGGTCATTAAAACCCATCAAATCCAATATCTCTTTGCGAAGATCGCAACTGATTGCGATGGAAATGGAAAGTTAATAATTTACAATGGAGATGCAAAGCAACGGAAATGGAAACTTAATAATTTACTGCCCATTTTTCTCTTCTTCTATTAGAGCTGAAATAAGTAGGTTCAGGTTACTTTATTTGTACCCGTAGCTACATTTGTTTTGCAGCAAGATGATTAGTCAATAAAAATCGATTATTCGATCCAGAGAATATTAATCGGAAACTATTATGGTAATGGTTTTCATCATTGATTGGGCTATTTCTTCAAACCAAAAGGCCGTCCATTTTCCTGCCACAGCTTCTCCAACACAAGGCTTTTTCTTTGTATCATACTATTTTGAACTAAAAGTATGTTTGGGATTTGGACCGGTCAGACAAAACCAGACAGCTTAAGGGCGTTTACACACCTTAAAGTCTGAACCAAGGTCCGGACCAAGGTTCATGTTTTTGTTACATTTTATACATTTGATCCGGAAAGTTTCACACTGTACTTATGCAAGCGCACTAAAGAACTAACGGTGACAAAACTACGTCCTGTCGTCGTCACATCCGTGCGCTGCGCCTCCCGACGGCTGTAACTGATTGGTTTGTAGACGGGCTTCCCCGTCCTCTCGTATCCTCTCTCAGTCAGAGTTTTTGGCGGCTCTTTTTGTTTTGTTGCGTTGTTGAGAAGCGAGACACGGGAACTTTACTTGGGGTTTGAGGAGCTGCAGCATTTATTCAGAGACAAACTGAAACGCTGCACATTTACTACCACTTAACAAGTAAACTGCTGATTTATTCTCTGCTCCGATAGCCGACAGCTGTCTGCTCCGAGCACATTCACCGTCTCTCTCTCACATACACGTAAGCACTGAGCTATTCCTTAAGGAGCTTCCCCGGTCTTATAAAACGATGATAGCCCGCCAGAGCTTCCTGCAATTGGTCCGAAAGTCCGAACCATCCAAAAAGTGTTTTCATACTGCAAACGAACAGAACCGTGATTCAGTTTGGTCCGGACCGAGACCACCTCTTTTGATCGGACCAAAATTTGGTCTTTTGATCCGGACCATGGTCCGAGGCACCTTTCTCACCTGCAATTTTGGCTCGGACTAGAGATGTTCCGATACCGATACCAGTATCGGTATCTGCTCCGATACTGCCTAAAACGCTGGTATCGGTATCGGGAAGTACTGGAGTTTATGCACCGATCCGATACCACGTAATGAAGCCCTAAAGAAAATCTACGTTAAAGTAGTTTATTTATGTTCTTTTTCATTAAAACTATAAAAGAAAGTTCTGGGGCATTCCTTGTTTGCGTTTGTTCATGTTTCACAAAGAGTTTAACCTGAGCCAGACCGACAACAAAGAAAGAAATCATATCACATCCATACAGAGATAGTAGTATACAGATGTTAAAACATAATGAAATATATGACACGCTGGTATCGGATCGGTACTCGGTATCGGCCGATACGCAAGTTCAGGTATCGGAATCGGTATCGGGAAGCAAAAAAGTGGTATCGGACCATCTCTAGCTCGGACCAAACTGAAAAGTCCGAAAGTCCGGACCAAATGAGGTAGGTGTGAAGACATCCCCATGGACTCTGGGAAGATGTGACACTATTTTTTTTTTTTTTTCTTTTAATCTTTTACAGACTAATTGATCAATCGTGAAAATAAGAGTGAAGGCCTCTGTGTTTGCACTGGTGGGGGTATTCTCCTCAGGCGCACGGTACTGCGTCTCTGTCTTTCTGAGCCAGCCACTGTTTGATTAAACATTCCTCCATGCCTGCCGTCTCGTTCCTTCGTCGTCTACTGCCAGTAGCAATTTTGTCATTATCGAAGCCACACAAAAGTGGAGTGTGGGCAAACTTGGGCAACAAGAAAGTAAATGAGAGTCTTGTTTAGTGGAAGACATATGGCAGAGAGTTGTTACACCATGGCTTTCGAAAACAGCAATGCTGAATCATCTCAATTCTGCCCCGATGCATAAACCAAAAAGGTTTTCTCGCTCTTTTGCATGCGCCTCCTAACATGGGAGCCGTAACACATGTGATTTAGTGTCTTTTCCTTCCCACACACATCATAGTTATGGAAGTATTGTTTTGGTGCAACTGTATTTAAATGTATATTACACCTAATAGTTTGGATTGTGTTTCTGAGAGTCTTTCTACACCAAAATCACTGCCCAGGCCAACGCTGTTCCAGCGGGCTTATTGTCCAAAGGCCAGGAAGATGGGCCAGCCAGCTTAGCATAACAACATTTGGCCAACATATGGTGTGAAAGTAGCTCGGGCGAACTCGGAACATTCACTTGACACGCCATATGTTGCCATTAACACGCTGAAAGGTGGGTTTGTTCAAGCCAGAAAAAGAAGGCGGAAGACTGACAAAGTCTGCTTTCGCAATGGACAGAGGAAATCTCTGCTCTGTTGCTGTGATGTCATGTTTTGAAAGTTTTTGGCTTGTGGCGCGTCTTTCTGAGCCAAAGCTGCAGGAGAGCAGAGCAATTTGAGGGTTAATGCCACTTTTGCTGACTGAGAAGTGGCCTCTTTTTGCGTGTGTGAGTGATTCATCTTCCAAAACATACTGTAGACCATCGTTGGCCAAACTACACACTTGGGTATGCTGAAAATGACACATCCTTTTTACATCATGTCCGGAGCGTTGGTTTTCTTTCTGCAGCAGTGACTTTTCCCACACGCACTTCACAGACTACCAGCATTTCATTACTCTGGATGGGCATAGGGACACACACACACAAACACACACAAATGTGGTCTTGAACACTGGCATACACACACACACACACACAACACATGCAGAAAGTCTACCAGTCATTAGTGTGTTTTTATAAGCTAACAGAAGATTAGAACCAGATGGCCATTCTGTTTCCTCCTTCCTTCCCCTCTTAGATATTTTTTTTTTTTTTTTTTTTTTTTTTTTTTTTTTTTTTTTTTTTTTTTTTTTTTTTTTTTTTTTTTTTTTTTTTTTTTTTCCCCAAATAAACATAAGTAAATCTAATGGACAATATGAGGATTTCTCGCACTGCTTGAATGAATGTGAACAAAAGAGGAGCGAATTCATAAATTCTCCTCCCCTCCCCGAACTCTTTTTCTCACAGTATGACTGCCATCACATATTCACCACATGTAACTCATCCAGGGTATGATAAAAATAAAATGTTTGTCTGGCCGTCTCGCTGTCACCCTTCCTCTGTATTCAACTCAATTAAAATATCTGGCATAACTGGTACAGCTCAAATTGGCACAAGAGGGGAACCTGTTGTCCAACTAGTGGTAGTGTTTTGCATTTTTAGAGGCGCAATCATATGCATATGATTGAATAAATAAAAAAATAAAAAAAACCTTCATAACTAAATCAGTGCTTTCATGCCTGAAACTTTCTTTTTACGTTTCAATGCATTGCAGTAATAGTGGACAGATTTAGGGGTTTCTATACTTATAAGTGCTGGGTTCCCCGAAAAAGTGAACAAAGTATAACACACGCAAAATAAGCTGTGTAAATTGTGGGTAACACTAGCAACCTAATGAAACATTTCCATACAGAGCATGCTATAAATTAGCAGAAACACCATGTTTTTAACAGTCTGAGAGAAGCAGCTGCTGTGCCATCAGTGCAGCTGGTGCACTCTCTCAGCTCAAGTCTGGTGTGATGGTTCTTATTCCACTACAAGCGGCCTGAAACCCACCTACTGCGGTGGATTAGTGAGACATGAAGCAACATCTATCTTGCGAAGTGGCCTACTTGTAAAATGTTCTGAAAAGGACTCTTCCAAAGAACTCCAAAAGAAAAGTTGGAACGACGCAGGGCAGAGAATAAATGTGGGTGTTAAATCGGGCCTGGTGTTCTGCACGCAGTTCTCCTTCTGGGTCTCACGGAGTCAAACCCTGTGGGGTTTGGTTTAACAATTAGCGTTTGTGCGTATGTGTTCTATATTCAAAAAGCATGTCTTTATTTGAATTTGTGAAAGTATGCGTTCACTTATGTCTGCTTGAATGCCTCTTGAGTTTTTAAAACGCAGTTCTAGCTGGACCACCCTGTGACTGGAAGTAAATAAAAACCGTACTTTAGTCTCTCCTTAGGCATGATTTATGGTTGCGCGGAGTCTAGGCAAGTGGCCTGAAGTTTATACTTGTGTGTTGGTGTGTGCGTCGATCTAATAGCAGGGCCGGCGTGTGTGTGTGTGTGTGTGGGTGGTAGAGCGAGTGAGAGAGTGACGGGGATTAGCTTCGGAGCGAGAACCGACTCTAGAGGCATGGTGAGAGAAACAAAGTGTCTCCCCTATAGTAGAAAAAGTTAACCCTCTCCTTGATTTCATGTTGTTTATGAAGTAGGAGAACCTGGAAACGAAGTCGGGGATGCAACGCTACCAAGCCACGGCCGAGCGACGTGCGTCACACGTGGTTACATTTTTCGAGAGGTGCACGTCAGGCGTAGATTTAACGTGGAAGCATAAATCACAGAGCTACCTGCCCTCCCCACAAACAAACACGGCATCAAACAGTGAAATAATATCAGCACAGGTTCTCCATCAGGACCCCAGCCCATCGCACATTCCCTAGGATCATCCCCATCCCTGTAAGTCATCCTACAGTACATAAGCACATCAGCTGGATAATTCCACATTAAAATACCAGAACGGAATTATTACTGACTCGCTGGAATCAATTTGAGTCAATCAGTTTTGCTGCTGTGAAGAAAAACTCAGAAAAACACAGTTCAGGTTTTGGTCTTAATAAAACTAAAACAGCAACCATAACAGCTGACTGCATTTAATGTTCAGTGCATTCATCCAGCTACCGTACACGTTAGTCCCTCTAGCCATCCTTCCATCTATCTCCGCCTCATTGCCTTATCCCTTCACACGTCTGTTACAGGTATATCCGTTTCTCCTCACCTTTCTCCCTTTTCTTCCTGGTTCGGTCCAGGTGATCTTTGAGCATGATGCGCACTTGTCTCTCATTGGCCAGATCTCTGATGAAAGCGTGCCTCAGCAGCGTGTCCGTGGCGGGCCGATGCAGATGGTTCTTGACCAGACAACTGTCGGCAAACGACAAGAAACGCTTCGACCTGTCGGAGACACAAAGAGACAGCCGAAGAAAGAGGGCGAAAGGGAAAACAAACCATGTTAGCGTGAAAGAGATTGTTGTAAAAACCTGCGCTATTTAAAATCTGTTTAATGTGCCCTAATAAATGCAAATGTAATGGATTTTTTTTTTATTAATTTAGGCATACTATTTAGGGACTACTGAGGTCTATATAAAAGAGACTTCAGATACAGTATTAGGGGACCACTAAGGTCTATATAAAAGAGACTTCAGATACAGTATTAGGAGACCACTAAGGTCTATATAAAAGAGACTTCAGATACAGTATTAGGGGACCACTAAGGTCTATATAAAAGAGACTTCAGATACAGTATTAGGAGACCACTAAGGTCTATATAAAAGAGACTTCAGATACAGTATTAGGGGACCACTAAGGCCTATATAAAAGAGACTTCAGATACAGTATTAGGGGACCACTAAGGTCTATATAAAAGAGACTTCAGATACAGTATTAGGGGACCACTAAGGTCTATATAAAAGAGACTTCAGATACAGTATTAGGGGACCACTAAGGTCTATATAAAAGAGACTTCAGATACAGTATTAGGGGAGCCACTAAGGTCTATATAAAAGAGACTTCAGATACAGTATTAGGAGACCACTAAGGTCTATATAAAAGAGACTTCCGATACAGTATTATTGAGACCACTAAGGTCTATATAAAAGAGACTTCAGATACAGTATTAGGGGACCACTAAGGCCTATATAAAAGAGACTTCAGATACAGTATTAGGAGACCACTAAGGCCTATATAAAAGAGACTTCAGATACAGTATTAGGGGACCACTAAGGCCTATATAAAAGAGACTTCAGATACAGTATTAGGAGACCACTAAGGTCTATATAAAAGAGACTTCAGATACAGTATTAGGAGACCACTAAGGTCTATATAAAAGAGACTTCAGAGACAGTATTAGGGGACCACTAAGGTCTATTTAAAAGAGACTTCAGATACAGTATTAGGGGACCACTAAGGTCTATATAAAAGAGACTTCAGATACAGTATTAGGGGACCACTAAGGCCTATATAAAAGCATCCAAAGAGCACCATGTCATGGGACATTTAAACACAGCATAAACATGAACCACTGTCTTGCATGAATATTTTTGCACTTAAACAAAAAAAATCGATATAGTTATTGCTAAATAAAAAATTGCGATACTCAAGTGTATCGATTTTGTCTTACACCCCTAATTCTTAGTTCTGGAATCCAAATGTATTTATTCTAAGTGGTCAATGGCCCAATTTAACTTTGAGCTACAGTTTGTATTGTGTGCACTTTTTATTATCATGTTTGGTCAGGTTTTGGTTAGATGCCATCTGTAAAGCACTCTGCGGTAAAATGGCCTACTAAAGCCATCTATGAATAAACTTGAGCTAAGAAATGGTAAGTGGCTTAACCGAGTGGAAATTTAACCCAAAAACCCATATTACATGTTATAGGTTGAGGCGTTTTTATTGACTCGAGTCCTTATCGTGATATTATTGAAAATTTCAACTTTGTTTTTAACCTAAACTCTTAAACATTTGTTTAACAAGATTGGTTTCTTTCAATTTAAACACCTCTTCTATTAAGGGAACGTCTGCATAATTAAAGGTGGACCTATAATTAAAAAAAAAAAAAAAAATTTAAAAAAAAAAAAAAAAAAAAAAAAAAAAAAAAAAAAAAAAAAAAAAAAAAAAAAAAATAACAACAAATATTTTTAAAAAAAAAATCCAATAAAAAAAAAAAAAAAAAAAACAATTAAATGTAACAAAAAGACACGAACAAAAAACCAGCAGGCTCATTAGTCAAACAACATTTAATAAATGACAGCCTCTAAAACATGCCACAAAATTCTTAAATAGTTGTTTATAAACTCACCTAGCATGTGCAAGCTAGTAATCACTTGTTGAAATGTTATCAAGGAAAAATCCTGTCAAAGAATGGTGATGACGTTTTACTCAGGAAATCTCTGCATACTGAAAGACTCCTAAAACTCAAGAGGTGTGTGTTGTCTGTGCTCTGAACACACAGAAAACAGGGTAGGAATATGTGTTGCTGCTTAGTTTTTGGGGTGTGTGTGTCGCCTGCGGGAGGGCCTGAGGTAAAAAAGGACTAGAGAGCACTGGTACCCATCGGAGCTATTAAAAGCTGCCCTATGAACTAGTGCTTCTGTTTACATTAATACTGAATGAAAGACATCCCCGGGTGCAACCTCCAGTTCAATCTGAAGAGTTTATCCATTATGTATGGAAGAGAAGGACACAGGATGACAGGAGAGGAGGAGAAGACGGAGGAGAGAGAGATGGAGAGGGGTTAATAATAACTCTGATTGAGATTAAAAATGGCAGCAACAACTCTGTGTCCATTCTAATAAAGCCAAGGCCGTATGTATTACAGGTTGTTGTCTTGTGGCCTGCTGAACATGCCAGTGACTTTGAGTTCTCAGTTTCAACGTGGGAAGAAAGTGTCGAGATATCTTTTGTCTGATTGCGTGACGCATGAAACCCACAACAAAGACCACTTTCAAGCCCTGTTTTCGTGTGTGTGTGTGTGTGTGTGTGTGTGTGTGTGTGTGTGTGTGTGTGTGTGTGTGTTTGTGTGTGTGTGTGTTTGAATCAGTGAGTGTGTTCCCACGGGCTTACCATTTTTTTGATTTAAGTTTGGGTGGAGGGTTTCGTGGAATCAAAAACAGCGCTCTCATTGGATGCATGTCACACAGAGCTGCAAACAAAGATAGAGATTAAGAGAGGGAAACCGTGTGTGTGTGTGTGTGTGTGTGTGTGTGTGTGTGTGTGTGTGTGTGTGTGTGTGTGTGTGTGTGTGTGTGTGTGTGTGTGTGAGAGCGAGAGAATGGGGAATGAGAAAAAGAGAGGACCAGATGGGGACAGGAGGGGAAAATGAATCCTGAGTGGAGATACACGTACAGAAAAACAAACGGTCTCAATCAACAATGCGTGCATGTGTGAGTGAATTCCTAACTTACGAGGGGCTCCTTCAGCCATCTCTAAAGCGGTGATGCCTAAGGACCAGAGGTCACTCTGAGAACGAGAGGGAAAAGGGAAAAGGGTTAAGACTGGTGCACACACAAAACTTAAGCTCCAGTTCTGTTCATTTCCTGTAAACTTTGGATCTCCCCTTTATATTCAAACAGTAAATCAGTCAGTGCATAGTGTGTGAGAGCACATATCCAGGAGTTGCACAAACCATTTCCAAGACTTCGAGCCAAACGTCTGGCATTTGACAAAAGAATCAAAAGAATCGGTGGATTCCTTTCAATGATGCACTGGATTTTATAAGTCAATGTCTAATTACTTCCAGGAAAGCATACAGTTAGGGGAGATTCCATTGGAGGATGTCTCCGCGAACTCCAATATATCTAGTCAGTAACAGGGAACGGGAACGTATTTTTGGTCAAAAGTTAGGATGACGTTTGCTCGGCATCGCAAAATAGCAGCGCATTTGACAGTGTTTCTGTCAGTGGTGAAAAAATTCTGTTAGGATAAGTATTGGAAACTCTTCTGTTGATGTAGGCTTAGACCCCATTAACACCTCATGCATCTTGGGCAGATTGGATAGATATCAGAGATAAAAAAAAAGTAAATGAATCCAAGACACATTTGAGACGGATTGAAATCCAACTACATACGTAATCTTTACTCCACCCACACCTCACATGTCAGCTGAAGTTGCGCTTGAATCAGCCGTCATTGAGTATGTTTACACGCACACCAACATTCCACTATTTCTCCAAATACAATATTCAATATTCCGAATTAGATACGGGTTATATAAACAGCATATTCCGGTTGGATATTCCGAAAAAGGCCATTTTCCAATTAAGACGTGTGGGATATTCATTCATCTGTTAGCAAACAACAGAAACATGCCTAAAAGCTGCTGTGTGGTGATACTAACCACCAACCGGATAAGTAACCCATGACTTAAGTTTTTAGAAGCTGCCGACCCGAAAAACTGAGTTTTTATGAAGACAAAAGAGAATACAGGCGTGAGGAATCAGCAGGGGAGAATGGGAAAGAATGTGGGATCCTGGCTCTAACCTAACGATACGTCCGACAAGTCAAATATCCAAATGTCAGTTTTAGGCCAACTACATGTGTGTGAGTTAAGCTAGCACATGTAATGTCGGACATAACGTTAGGTTAGAGTCTGGATCCCATAGTCTTCCCATTCTTCCTGCTGATTCCTCACATCTGTATCCCCTTGGGTCTTCATAGAAGCTCAGCTTTTCGGGTCGCCAGCTTATAAAAACGTTAGTTCTGGGTTCTTTACATTGTTGGTAGTGGATATCACCACACAGCAGCTTTTAGGCATTTTTTGTTGTTTGCTAGCAGACGAAATTGACGAGGAGGCACCTTCGCACAATACAAGTCAATGGAGAGAGCAGAGAGTTTTTTTCTCTGTCTATATACATTCAAAAAGATAAAAGATGATGATGAAAAAGGTGCTTAAAAGTTGGCCAGAATTGAGTAATTGAGTACCCTGTAGTCATATGTGGCCTCCGGGTTCTCGTCACAGGCTATGACCTCCGGAGCCATCCAATAGGGAGTGCCGATGAAGGTGTTCCGCCGACCGATGGTCTTATCCAGCTGTGCCGAAACTCCAAAGTCAACTGAAACATAAAAAAAATAAAAAAATAAATATGTGGGACGAGTCCCAAAACAACCACAGTCTTTGCATCTTCATGAGGTGTTTTTTTTGCGGTTGTGTGATTTATGCTTGCGTGTATTTATGACTGTGTGTGATTGTCCCACAGCCTTGCCTGGAGGCATGCGGATGTGCTTGAATAACCACAGTGCATGTGTCGCTGTGTCATACCCAGTTTGACTTCAGCATTCTCTGTGAGCAAAACATTTTGTCCCTTAATGTCTCTGTGAATCACATGATGGGAGTGGAGATGGGAAAGACCCTGGAAGACAAATATACACCCACGTGAACACACAGATACACAGTCAGATGGCCACTATCACTATAAATACCAAGTCGCAAGCATTCCTTTGAAAGAGGAGAAGCATTATGGGTTTATTTAAAAAAAAAAAGGAATAACGGACAAAGAGTAGGTTTTATTTGAAGTTTGTTGCCCTGCTTTTCCCTTCCAGGCAAATTCTAAATATATGAGCTGGGAAGATCTGCCTTTGTCCTGATTTGATTCTTTCACGATACACTGGCGCCGATGCAATTTGTATTGCGATTTTCATTTAGTGCGAATCCACAAGTATTGCGATTCTAATATTGAGAATTTCGATTTAATATAGAGAATCTCCTTCTTTAACAACAACAAAAAAAAAAAGTTGAATAATGAGATATTTCTAAAAACGAAGTACATAACATGTGTTTTCTGCATTTTCTGCTTTCAGTTCCGTTTTGCTGGAAATTGATATGATGTAGTCGCCGTTGGCGGCACCGTATTAACAGAAAATATTTAGCTGAATCATTATTTAAAAAAAATCAATAAAAAAAAAAAATCATCAATTCTTGGGGAAAGAATCGATTTTAAAAATCGTTGCAATCATCATACGTATATGTATCATGATACATATGTGAATCGATTTCCCCCCCCACGCCCCCCACCCCTACTGGATAACTTTGCTTTAGGTAGCAGAGTGTAGCAGAGCAGTAGCACAGGCTACCAATCAGTGGCACAGTTTGAATGCGTGCGCGTCTGTGTGCGTGCGTGTTTGGACTCTCGCTTCTTCAAAAGGAGGTTAAATAAACAGAGGAAGTGAGTCTTATTTCAGACAATGACTTCACCATGCTTTGCCGAGCGTCTGAGTGTGTTTGTTTGTGTGTGTGTGTGTGTGTGTGTGTGTGTGTGTGTGTGTGTGCGCGGATGTTGGAACAATGAAGAGACAGCCAGAGCGCTTTGTCTTTAAAATTAAAAATGTATTTCACTTTTCATTCTCTTCTTGATACTGTCAGCATCCAGGACAGAGATGTTGGAACTGAGTTGATCATTCAGTTTGTGTATGTGTAGGTTTGTTACTAGAGCCACAAACACACAACGCAGAGAGCGGGGCAAACATTCTTTCTCAGGACCTTGTGATCTCTCATAACGATAACCATAACATCTTACAGACGTGTTTTAAACTGGCCTTTTAAGTATATGAATGAAAATAAAAGTCAAGTATTCCCTCGGCGTCACAGAGGGAAAACATGAGAGAGATACTGATCCCTGGGCATAATGAAGTAACGCCGGCAGTTTGGCTTCTTCCCTTTGATGTTTTGGCAAAGGAGCCGACACTAAAAGCAGCATCTAGTTTCTTATACAGCAACTCGGCCAGCCTTTAGTTTGCATCCACACGCAAATTACTACCTCGGTTTTCACCAGCACTAAAAAGGGCCTCTTCCACAACAACACCTCAGAAACAAAGTTCCCCTGTTGGGTCTGCTACACAAGTGTAGTTGTATAGTGCGTACGCATTTTGTGGTAGGTGTGTGTTTATGTCAACCTTGCCCTGAGCGCCTACAACGGTTCAGTGGATAGAAGAGAGGTCTTATAATCTGGCACTAGAAAAACTGACGTCTCTGGCAAAAGGGAAGATTGAGGACATTTATGTGATCTGGACACCCTTTTTACAATTTATCAAAGACTAGTCTGTATAGATTATTAGATTTTTGTTTTTTTTTACTGAGAGTGTGGACAGATAGTCTAGCTAGCTGTCTGGAATTACCCTGCAGAGATCTGAGGAGCAGTTAACCATAGTCCTCAGAAATCCACTGGAGGTTAGATCGCCAACACAAAGAAAGCAGAAGGTGTAGATATAGACTAGGGGAGGCGGGGGGTTACGGGTTGTGTGATGCGTTTTCATGTTTCCCTTAATTAATCAAAATAAATAAAACCTAGGCCTAATTGTGTGAGAAAAAAAATAAATAAAAAACCTTACCCTGAGCACCTCTCGGCAGATGTAAGCTATCCAGTCCTCCTTCAGACAGTTGCCCTTGGTCTTCTTCACCAAGTCTGTGACAGAGCCGGCTCCGCAGTACTCCATCACCAACTACATGGACGCATACAGAAATGTCAGGCACATAAGCACCAGCCAAAACAACTGTTGTTGTTGTTATTATTATTATTATTATTATTATTATTATTATTATTATTATTATTATTATTATGGCAATGATCTTGAAAGAATACACCTAATGAGACAGAAACATATGATTATTTCAGAAAAAAAAACAGAAGGGCAGCAGCTATTTAATAAAAAAAAAAATGTCTTCAATCTTAATAACTTGATGGCAATAACAGATACAGTAGTTTACAAACCCAGAGTTGGTGGTCCTGTCCAGCAGGACCTTTCTTAATAAAAGCTCCATAGTAAGTAGCGATGTTTCTATGGTGGGAATAACTCTTCAACATGTTGATCTCCAGTTTTATCTCCTCTTCTTCTTCCTAAACATAAACAACAGATACAGTAGAAATCAAACTACATGTGCAGTATTTGTGGGTGATGAAAAGATCAATGTCAGAGAAGTTCGATGGGCATTTAAAGTAGTTAAGCTTGTTTGAAAGAAGAATATGTTTCTCTGTTGGGATTAGGGCTGGGTACCAAAATCAATACTTTTTAGGCACCGACCGATGTGCCCATGAAGTATCGAGTATCGAAAAATGACTCTTTTTACCCTTTTTCAATACCATAGGAGTACATCTCACCAGCGTCAGAGAGCCAATCAGCATGCAGCATGCTTCTACCAAGATCTAATAATGCTGGTGATTGGCTGTCTAACGTTACACATGTACTCATACTCATGTACTGTAGTAGGAGCTGAATAATAAATAAAAGGATTTGTGCCTTAATGTGTAATGTTGTAATTTCAATTTGTTTTATAAAATTGGTATCAAAAAAAGGAAGGTTTAGGAACCGGTATCAAAGTCACGGTATTGGTAGCGGTAGCGGTATGGAAGGATACCCAGCCCTAGTTGGGATTACGCTCCAACTCTTTCCCAAGTCTTTCCTCTATGTTGATTTTGTAGCGGCGGCCCGCCCATGGCAAAATTTCTGCCGCCACGGCATCAGCAATAGAGCTGACGCACAATGTAGTCACGGCTGCCTTTCAAATGATCCTGCCGACATAATGCACCCCCCCGTTGCAATTTAACAACAAGTAGAACTATTCAGAGGTTATTGGGTTAACCTCTAGTTTAACTCCACATACTGTTGTGTTGATGTAGTTTATCGTGAAAACGTTCGCTTTCTTCCGAGTCGACGATTATTATTGTTGTTGGGACAGACCTGCCCCCTCTGCTAAAAAAAAATCCTAAAAGGAAACACTGCTTCGCCAGTAACATCTGAAATAGAACTCACAACAGAGTATGTGTGTCACGCAGTACACCATATCAGATCATTTTCTATCAGTGTCATACTTCTGCTTTGAGAGTTACTCCCGTAGATGCCCATCCTCACTTCCTGCTTTTTTCTTCCTTTGAGAATTACATTAAAACTAGAAATACGACATATTTTATCATGTTTACGCTGAGGTATATCTACAGAGGTTGAAAGTTTGTGAAACCTTTCCTTTTCGTTTCCGTCTCCACAGAGCCCACACAACACAAACACGTACACGTCCAGACAGACAGCATCTCCAATCAGACTGTTGTGTAACTTCGAAATGGCCTTTCACAAAGCCATTTGACCTTAATTCAACTACTGCCACTTCTCGCCAAAACAACGCAGGTTGGTCAGCGTTACGAGACGCGAGCGCCACAGAAGAGAACCGAGTGCGGCAGGTTTTTGTTTCCTCGCTGTAAATCCCAGGACGTGACTTGTGACTTCTTTCGATTCACCGAACCCCTAAATCTGCACTGGACTGGAGGGGAAGAGGAGAGGTGGAGGGGAAGAAGAGAGGTGGAGCTGGATGTGGCTGTTAATCAGTGAAGAGGAAACAAAAGAGAGCTTCTCCTAGTCACTGACCTCCTTTAAATCTCCACAGGACAGGAGGGGAGAAAATGACAAGGCAGAGTTTGAACTTTCACCCCTTTCTGAAAGCCTCCTGCCTGTGTCTGCACTCTGTGTGTGTGTGTGTGTGTGTGTGTGTGTGTGTGTGTGTGTGTGTGTGTGTGTGTGTGTGTGTGTGTGTGTGTGTGTGTGTGTGTGTGTGTGGAGAGATAATAGCCAAGCATTTCCTGCTAAAAAAGTTTGTCTGCAACACAGAAGACCAAGAATCCCATCAACAGGAAAGAAACCAGTGCGTGCCCAGTTCAGATGTGTGGCGAAGTATACTGTATAGTCTGAACAGTTTGTAACGCATTTTTGCTGACAATAGAAACTGCACAACTGCAACTACTCACACCAGTGTTGCAAACGTGTTTTTTTTTCAGTCACTCAATACTCATTACTTGGTCTACAAAATGGAAGAAATGGTGAAAAATGACCATCGCAACCCACTACGGCCCAACGGGACGTCTTCAAATTGCTAGCTTTGTCCGACTACAGTCCAAAACCCAAAAGATATTCCGTTTCCTTTCACATTAAACAAATAAAAGCAGTCGATCCTACCGATGCTTGGCATTTTTTGCTTAAACAACAACAAGAGTCGACAGCCAGGCTAGCAGCTCTGTGAGGCTGTACGAAAAGGTACAACTAAATGCTAGCACAAACAAGCTAACATCCTTACTGAGGCTAAGCCCAAGCTTTAAGCCCCTGAGGTGCTGTTCCACGGTAGAGTAATTGTAGGGCTGCACGATTAGGGCCAAAATGATAATCACGATTATTTTTGATCAATAATGAGGTCACGATTAATTATCACGATTATTTGCGGATTTTAACCAAAACAATTTTATTGTCACATAGGCCAATTATAACTGCTTTCACATCCACATTGTGCTACATTCCTGCTAATGTACAAATATGTGCATCAAAATCAAATAGGTCCTCTTATTCACCAAAATGCAGTTCTATCTCCTTAAAGAACAAATAAAAATAAAGAAAACCATAAAGGAAATGTAGTAAAACTTCAACAGGGCACAATTTTCCATTTTCCATTGTGGAAATATATTTTAGGAAGCAAAATATAAACTTGCACTGTACCGTGCGTTTTCTGTACATCGCAGGTAGTGCCACCTTGGAAAAATAATTGCGCGAGGGGATGACGTATTGTTAGTTATCGTAGTGTTGACCAAGAATTTGAAGCCTTCGTTTGTCCCCCGTGTTTACTGGGCACATGTCTTTGGCCAAATGACATGCGACTGCATTTGTTATTTCACTGTGTCTTTGGGAGGTGGATGGGTATGGTGATGCGGTAAAGAGCCTCGCTTCGATGGATGCCTGCGTTGATGTTGTGGGATGATTAGTCTTTGCAACGCATTTCTTGGCCCTCATACATTAAGCGTATTGAACTTTACGGTGTTTTTCTAAGTGGTTAAAAGAGGTTTGTTGTGTTGCTTTGTGGCGCCAACTCAACTTTACAGCACTCTTTTTATATGACCTTTTCTTGTTTAGGGTCACTTGCCTTGAACCCAAAATGCTTCCACACAATGGATGACTATCCGATTCTCGGGACAAGGCCCTCAGCCTCGCCCTCTGCTACGTTAGACATTTTGTATTGTTTTCTTTGTTAAGATAGTTTATAGCCTTACGACCGACTGCTATCGGTTGTGGAATTTTCCTCACGTTACTCTGTCCTCTGTGACGGTCTACATCTAGAAACTAAGCTGTGCGGTGCAGGGAACAACTCTGATTGGCTCATGGAGGCACGTGATCAGACAGTGGTTTACGGAGCGCTAGATTGGCGTTTGCAAAAAAATAAAAGTCATATTTGCAGTTAAAACCATCGGTTCCATTTATTTCCATGATCTTAGTTGGGTTTCCAGACAAATCACTGCTTGTATGTATGCCTGTGTAGTGTTGTGGTGTTGGTGTGTGTGTGCGTGTGGTCAAAAACTGTATGTGCTTCCGGGTTGCACCCGAGGAACCAAAGATTGGTTCCCATTTATACCGAGGGCACTAATTGGCTCTTACACTTACAATGACAATGCTAGCGCGTTTAGCAGGTATAATGTTTACCGTGGTCACCATTTAGGTCGCCAGGTTAGAACGCTAATGTAAGATAATTAGCACTTGTATTTGTTTGGTAGTTGAGTTCAAAATCGCTTACTGCACCTTTAACCCCATTCTGCTGGCCCTGGCGCTCTACATCTGTAAACCACCAGCAATATTCAATAAAACCTCCACACCTCTCCAGTGTTCCCTCGTACAGCTGTAAGTCCACGAGGTACAGCACACAGAGTCAAATCAACTCCCCGTTTAGACCCAAACTAGGAGTGAAAGGTGTAATCCGTAATCCATATATAACCGTCTGGCTGACCCTGCCACTGGAATTCAAAATACAACATCAGAAAGAACTTTTTTCATCCTCAAATTGATTTGCAGTATGAGGAGTTTTATTTATATTTTATATCACCAGAACTATCCAAGATTGTGGCTTTAAAAGTTAACTGAACTTTAATATCAAGGATATTCCCCCATAATCTAATAAAAAAACATACTTCTGGGTCAAAACTGAAATATTGGTGGGACTCCGAGAACTGTAAGAAGAGACTATTTCATGTAATTGAATTTTGTCAGGCTACAGGTATATTAAAGTAGATATGTCTGTGATCTACGCTCTGTGTGTTTGTCTGTGTGTGTGTTGGGGAGGTTGTCAAATGCATTGTAAAAGTTCCAACGCTTCATTTAGTCCAACAATAGGTTTTTAAATGTTTTCGCCACACCTGCAAATGCTGTCATTTGTTTCTAAGGCAAATTGTAAAAGGAAATACCTCCATCAAATAATCTTGCGTTTTTTTTTTTTTTTTTTTAGGGATGTCACTTAAAAGAAAAAAAAGCTGCAATGCAACAAAAAGAGAACTAGAGAGGAAGGTTTCAAACAACTCTGTTAGCTGCTCGTGGTGCCTTAAAACAAACAGGCTGATGGCGTTTTTCCATTACTAGGTACCTGCTCAACTCGCCTCGCCTTTTTTGGTTTTCCATTATGAAAAAAAGTCCCTGGTGCCTGCCAACAGGTGCTTTTTTTTAGTACCACCTCCGTTGAGGTTCCAAGAGAGCTGAGGCGATACCAAAAGGTGACGTGAAAACCTGCAGACTACTGATTGGTTCGGAGACAATCGGCACAAATCACTGCATCATCATTGCTGGCGACAGACGGGGGGTGTCCTGAACAAACCCGCCATTTTTAATAGTTTAGCCAGCTGTGTTTTTTTTTTTTTTTTCTGCTGCCTCCAGCTTCTTTTGAAACTAAATTTGTCTTCTGACACATGCTGAGAATCAAAAACAACACACCTTTGTCGTTTTGTGTGTGTGTCGCGTTAGGTTACGGCAGTTCCCTGTGGTGGCGCTATGACGACCAGCCACGCTCGCCTTATGCATGAGGCGGTACTAAATCTGCAATGGAAAAAGGAGGACGGGGCACCGCGGCCAGCCGAGTCGAGCCGAGCAGAGCTGGTGATGGCAGAGGGTAAGCGCCATAAGTACACTCATTCCTGTGTGCATCCTGACAGTTTGGTAACACTGCTTGTCTCTGTCACTACCCGATGTGAGTCGAGTGCAGATGTGAGTTGCGCGTGCTCAGATTTAAAAACGGTTTAGGGCATAACGCCAAGGGATCCGGATCCGGCAAACGTTTTAGCTATCTATGATTATTTGATTGCTAACGTTAGCTCAAAACGCCATTCAAGTGACAGCCTTTGTTGTGTTTGATTGCTAACTTGTAGCAATCAGTGAACGAACTTCGTTATGTAGGTCCATTTTTATTGTATTGACATTACAGAAGTCTCTCGTTAGCAGGTTCTTGTCGGCTACTTCAGCCTCTAATCTAGAACTGACATCAGGGATCGTGCTGTGAAAATGTGATGCCTTACGCTAAATAATAAATTACTGCTATGTAATGTATCTATGTCATTATTCTGTGGCTAACAGCAAAACAGATCGGCGTCAAGTCCCAAAGTGACCCATGCGCAACTCACATCTGCACTTGACTCACATCGGGTAGTGACAGTCTCTCTTTCTCTCACTTCACTCTTTTCCTCCCTCTCTTTTCATCTGATATTTTAGGGCTCTGTTGAGGACCCTCCCTTCGTTTTTTAATATGCGCTTGAACATACTGCAATATTGAGTCAGCAGATCCTACAAAAACATAATCATTGTCTTGTGAAATGTTTTTACAAGTACTGGAGGTTCCTTTGTGTCTTGCCTATTATGTAATAATCCGCTTGGTGGAATCGCTACTTTAAACTTGTCAAACCATTCCAACTTTTAAAACCAAACGACGTCAGCAAGTGCGCTTGAATTGTCGGCCTTCTACGTCACAGATAGATAACGAACAACATGCCAATGCATGACATGTAAATGCACCTCCATGAGACCTTATATTTTCCTGCACAGGGAGGATACAGGAGAATGGATTTAGACACTGTAGACCTATATCAGAAACAAAAATGCAATTTAAAAAGGAGTACTCCAGCGATTTGGTGTTGCATTTCCAGAGAGTTCGGGAACTCACAAGGGACAGTTTAGAAGAGAACGGTCAAAATCGATGCAGCAGAGGCAGAGATATCCTGACTTTGAGTCCCTCCGATGGGTCAAAGTCCAAAAACACCGGATCCTACATGTCCCATCATTCAATTTGATAGCATATTTCATTAGAAGCCCTGCCTCCCAAATGCCAGTTTCTGTCAAACCCCACGACAGTTCATGATGCATTCTAAGCTTCAAGCCCAATCCTTTGGAACTTTGGAACGCTGCCTCCAGAGCCAAAGAAGATATTATACAACTGTTTTTACAGGCTGAGTTGTACTCCTCATGACGAATAAACTGTCCTTTATGTGTAAAATTAGTGGAATGCCCCCAGTTTTTTTCCCCGGACATTTTGAGGACCCATGAACATGGTAATGAACGATGAATGATGTATGAACATTCCCTGGGAAATGCCGATGTACAAGGATCTGTGTAAATGTAGGTTCTACATGCAATGAGACCAGGTCAACTTGCGTGTGGATCATGTGTGTAAAACAATTAATAAAAAAATTTAAAAAAAGGTATGTCATGTACAATTTACATTGACAGCGTGATTATCTGATGGCTCTGGCAATGCAATTTCTTTGAAATTCTATATTTACATTCTTTTCAACAAAGATGTGAAAGAGAAAGAGGAAGGAAGAAACGGCTGGTGACGATAGAGAGAAGAATAATGAGTGTGTAACGTAATGCACTCTTACCTCTGTGACTTCCATGACTTTGATAGCTGCCAGTTGGCCTGTCTTGACATGACGACCCTAGTGAAGACATGAAGAAAAAGTTAAGATCACAAAAGACTTAAAGCACCCATATTATGCTCATTTTCAGGTCATAACTGTATTTTAAGGTTGTACCAGAATAGGTTTACATGGTTTAATTTTCAAAAAACACCATATTTTTGTTGTACTGCACAGCTCTCTTTCGCTGCTGCAGATCCTCTTTTCACCTGGTCTCTGTTTTAGCTACAGAGTGAGACTTCTTTTCTTCATCTGTACTATCTTTGATTGCACTTGCACATGCTCAGTAGCTCAGATGTAGATCATGTCAGCTAGCTAGCTCCATAGACCGTAAAAGAAAGCCTGTTTCTCCGACTTCGGTCAGTTACAAGGCAGGATTAGCTGGGAGACTTCTAAATGAGGGTGCATATGTAAGTAGTTCTTTTGTGAACTTGTGTGTGTTGTAGCAGTTCTTTGCTATTGAGAACGAGGTAGCATGCTAGCGTTAGCATTAGCGTTAGCATGCTAACAAGCCGTGCCGATTCTGAACAGCTCACCCGGAGACTGAAGGCAGGACACATTCAGAAACCGTATCTCACTCAAAACAGCATGGGTGTTTTTTTTTCATAAAATGGGCACTTTTTTTGACACAAATACACATATTTTTATCTTGACATAACATACAGTTTAATGAACATAGTTCAGTACTGTGTACCGAAGCCTCGGATTAGAGGTGTGTCTGTAAGCAACACCCCCCCAAAACCCACAAGAAAACAAAAAGGTATCTATCAAAACCATTACATCTAAAGGGCTTTTCAACACTTTGCCTGCGTAGTCGCTTGGATCCGCTTGGTCTCACTGCGCTCCTCGTGTGAATAGACAGGCAGGGTAGTGCTCCGCGATTAAACGCCAGGCGCTCAATGCCTGGTAGCCATGGGGATTCTGTGCCCTACTGTATCCCTGCTGCTACTGAATGACATGAGTTGACTGTAAACCTGTTTGAGTCGTGACTCACTCGGATCTTTCACCCGACTCTTTAAAATGAACTCATGAGTCACGAGTCTCTAGTATCATTAACTCGGATCAGTTGAGTCCGACTACAATTCACTCTAAAATGATAACCGTGCCACACACAAACCTCTTGCAACATTAGCTACTAGAGCTGGGCAATATATCGATATTATATCGATATCGTGATATGAGACTAGATATCGTCATAGATTTTGGATATCGTAAAATCGTAATATATTAAGTATTGTCTTTTCCTGTTTTTGAATGCTGCATTAGAGTAAAGTTATGTAATTTTCTGAACTCAACAGACTGTTCTAGCGGTTATATTATTTGCCTTTACACACTGTCATTTAAATCGACATTTCTGATGATTATTTATCAAAAATGTCATATTGGAAATAATATTTTGTTAAAGCACCAATTGTCCATCCTACAATATCGTTGCAATATTGATATGGAGGTATTTGGTCAAGAATATCGTGATATTTGATTTTCTCCATATAGCCCAGCCCTATTAGCTAATACTAGTCCTAGCCATCTTAGCTGCCAAAAGCTTCATAACTTACAATTTCGTAGGCGACCACAACTTCACAAGTCAACTCAAGCGAGCAGAGAGACCGTAAGAGATTAGGAATTTCCCGACCCGCAGACTCAGGAAAGAGATGGAAACATTGCAAGCTCGCCTCACAGACCACGCCGATCCTGCTTCTGATTTCGATAATCTAAAGCTCATTTTGATACATTTTCCACTTAAAATCCCAATTGCGACACCCCTAGAGTTTATGCTGCAGTTTGCATGCGAAATGCAAAAAAAAAAAACTGCAGAGGGAGCTGGCCTCTGGCTCTTTACTGCAGCCCGGATTAACTAGATTACACAAAATAAAGATTCCTGACTCCAGATTTAAAAATCAAATATGAAGCAAAAGTGAATCATCACACACTGGGAAGCTCATGGCAATATTCTTTATAGAACAAGTCTTTGAAAGTAATGTTGATGGGAACAACGTGCAGATCAAAATGTAAAATATTACAATTCAGAAACACCAAACATTGGTGGCCCAGATCGATTAGTGTTGATGTTAAAAATCACAACTATAATCAGCCCAACAACTGTAACTGTTTACGCACGCACGCACTCATTTTCTCATGAGGAGGCAGCACAGTGAGAGCAACCAGGCAGGAGGCGAGATGAGAGAGGGAGCGCGCCAGCACAGAGAGCCAGAGCTGTAAAGTGCAGTCAGGTGAGAAGGGGAAAATTGAAAATCTTGTCATGAGTCAGAAAGCTGACAAGATACTAGAGTAGCTACTCTATAAGCCTTTAAGCTGTGATGTATGACAGGGCTCAAAGTGTGAATGCGTCTGTGTGTGTGTGAAATAGATGGAGGGAATGACAAATCTCACTATACTCAATCAGTCAGCTAATATTCGGGTACAGAGACGCAGAGAATCAGAGAAAAGCTGTGAGACAGAGATGGATGGAGAGCCTGAAAACAAACACCTCAGTCTTAATATTTGCCTATTTGTGTTTCATTTGCTTTGCAGATAAACCTTAGAAACCCTCTATACTCCCTTCCAAAGAAATATTTCTGCATTATATAGTTGGCCATGGAGGATAGCAGGGTGTTGAAACCTGTGTGTCAAGTATGTCGACATCAGAGAAGTCATTAGGAGTTTCCAAGAATTCAAGTCAGCAGTTTCAACACATCAGTCCTAACCCAGCTATATGTGTTAATATTGTTATCGTGATTATTATTTTGTAGCGTCGTGTGGGTCTAACATCCCCAGTAAGTCTGTTTCCCTCTTTGGTTATAATGGGGTGACTGACGCTGGGCTGAGCTGAACTAGATGACATGAGAACAGTTCTCTGTTTCATCACTGTATCAGTAGCTAAAGCATTTTAGTTGGCAAGTAATGCAAACAGAGTTAGCTAACTAATCAAAAGATGATGGTACCGCGAATGCTCATTTCCTTCTGACATCAGGAGAGGCGTTCCATATTTTAAAGTGCTCATATTATGCTTATTTTCAGGTTCATAATTATATTTAGAGGTTGTACCAGAATAGGTTTACATGGTTTAATTTTCAAGTGTTTTCTGTTGGAGATGGTAAGTCCCTTTGGGGGGGGACTCTGGGCTTTATCACTTTGTTAACCTATAACATGCACCAAAAAAAATATAACACAAAGGAAAGGGGGGAAAAGCCAAGAAGCATAATATGAGCACTTTAAGGGAGGCTGGGCTAACCCTGAAATGTGTCTGACAATATGAAGAATGACTTGGGGTGTTGGTGGGCACAGTATCCTTGGGAACACCTTATGTGTAAATGGGTGTACATGGTGCGTTTTTCCAAAAATATACCATGGTCTGGGTAAATATTGATCAGATGCAGGGTGTCCATTAAAAAGTGATAAATAAATAATATAAGTGATTAAAGAGTGGGGACTAGAGCTGGGCGATATGGGGAAAAACAAATACCACGATATTTTTGACATAATACATTGATATTGCGGCGATATTGTAGGGTTGACTGATGGTGCTCTCACAATTTTTTTTAAACAATGAGATTTATAATAATCATCAGTAATGTGGACAATATAATGGCTAAGTGTGTAAAGGCAAATAATAGAACAGCTAGAACAGTCTGGTAAGTTCAGAAAATTACATCACTTTACTCTAATTCAGCCTTTAAAAAGGAGAATTCCGGTCGATTTCAACACGTAGCTATGTTGTTTGTTGTCACGTAGTGCTGTCAGTCGGTGTTGTAGTCTGTAGACGGTCCCTAAGCAGTCTTGCCGTCTCACCACCAGAACTAAACAGAGGTATGAATTAGCACAACTTTTATGCATTTCTTTCACATCTACTGCAGCCATATCCACTGTGTTCACTCGGAAGGAATCAGCTGACATGGCAAGGCACTTGTAATGACATCTCGAACATGTTAAGAGGCTAAAAGCACGTTTAAAACCTGCCCCATTTGAGCCGCCTGGGTGTGAAAGCTAGAGTAGCATAACTTGTTGTAGGCAAAACTGATTATTTCCGTTTTCTCGCAACTGACAGCCCTACGTGACAACAAACATATGTATACTGTAACTACGTGTTGAAATCGACCGGAATTCTCCTTTAAAACCAGGAAAAGACAACACTTGTGTCATATTGTGATATTACAATTTCCAAAATATAAGACAATATCTAGCCTCATATATCGATATAATATCGATATATTGCCCAGCGCTAGTGAGGACCCCTACTAAGTAGTTCCGGTGAAACTGTTTACCATTCTAAATGAATGCGCTACATTAAAGGGGTGATAGAATGCAAAACCGATTTTACCCTGTCATAGTTGAATAACGACAGTTCGGTGGGTAAATAGGACATACATAGAAGCTCAAAGTCCCACTGACACCCCTTTACTATGAAAATCTCATATTTTGAAACTGCCGCTGAAAACGGGCGAATCCCAACAAAGCTGAGTTGCTTACGCAAGCGTCTCAAAATCCGGAACCTTAAGAGAACAGTCACGCCCCAACATTTACATAGGCTACACAACTGACCTGAGATCAGGTAGTCTTCTGAATCTAGCTAGGTCAGCAGATCTCTGCTATTCCATTACAAAATTCACTTCTGAAACTTTTTGTGCGCGAAATCAACCATATAAAGCTCAAATATGGGCCGCTTTACGAAAAGGATGGCTAATTGCAAATTTTCTCCAACTGTGTGTCGGAGTTTAGTGCGGTGTTGGTGCTGCCTGGGTTGCCACAACGCCACCCTGACCGCGCAGTGTCAGCGAAGCGTACGCCCGCAATCTTTTACCGCAGCCCGCAGGTTCCAGTTAATCTTATAATGGGTATGTGTGTTGAGTTATTTAAACAAACAATCGGGTAAATAAAGCCTCTTGTCCGCGAGTCTCATTGATAGAGCCGCGGTGAGATGGAGTCCATCAATGAGAGCTAGCTAGCCTCCTCCTAACTCTGACATTCACAAAAATACATTCAATTGATATCCGAAAAGTGTTAGCTAAGCTTTGTAAGACCTTGAGGAACCTGTAATATTCATGCCGTGACGAAATTCAAACTGTAAATATACTTTTAGTTATGTGAAAGTGAGCAAGCTGCAATATTTCCCCATTGTAATGAATGGGACATATAGCAAGCAGCTGCTCGTCCTACAAAGACGCCTCGCGTTCATAAAAATGCCTTAAAATCAAATCGGACACAACGGTTAGTTTTATAAGACATTGGGGAATTATGTTGTATAAGTGGCGTGACGAAATTCAAACTGTAAATATAATTTAGTTATGGCGACAGTGTAGCTAGCTAGCTGCGGTATTTCCCCATTGTAATGAATGGGACATATAGCAAGCAGCTGCTGGTCCTACAAAGACGCCTCGCGTTCATAAAAATGCCTTAAAATCAAATCGGACACAATGGTTAGCTTTATAAGACATTGGGGAATTATGTTATATAAGTGGCGTGACGAAATTCAAACTGTAAATATAATTTAGTTATGGCGAAAGTGTAGCTAGCTAGCTGCGGTATTTCCCCATTGTAATGAATGGGACATATAGCAAGCAGCTGCTGGTCCTACAAAGAACCTTCCAGCGTTCATAAAAATGCCTTAAAATCAAATCGGACACAACGGTTAGCTTTATAAGACATTGGGGAATTATGTTATATAAGTGGCGTGTCGAAATTCAAACTGTAAATATAATTTAGTTATGGCGACAGTGTAGCTAGCTAGCTGCGGTATTTCCCCATTGTAATGAATGGGACATATAGCAAGCAGCTGCTCGTCCCACAAAAGGCATCCGCGTTCATTAAAATGCCTTAAAATCAAAGTGGCGTGCGACGAATTCAAAACCGTAAATATATTAGTTATGCCGGCAGCTGGCCGCGGAGCCCCGGTAGTGCAGTATCCACAAAGGGTGACTTTGCCCTGGGTATGGAGCGCCAGCAGGCTGCCGCTTTCTCGTCGAACTGTGTGGAGCTCCTAAAGTCCGACCGTCTTACCAAATTTCCAATTAGCCATACATTTTTGTAAAACGGCCCATATTTCAGCTTTATATAGTTGATTTCTCGCTTAAAAAAGTCTCAGAAGTGAACTTGGTAATGAAACATTGCAGTGTCTGGAATATGAGATTCTGTCGCTTCTCTAATGTATGTGTATTGGGGATTCGCTCAACCAATCAGCGCGCGTCTCTAATATGTGCGTATGGCAAGTCGCTCAACCAATCAGCGCGCAGCTCATCTAAATATTCATGACCATACCATATTTGGAAGAAAAGCTCTTGTTACAAATAGGGCCAAAACACAGGGATGCATAAGGGCCAATAAAATATCAACCAGGCCATTTTCAGCCCAACCAATGTTACATACCCCATTAGGAGACCATAAGGAACAGTGTGAAATACCCTATATAATCATTCTATCACCCCTTTAAATGAAAAATAATAATATTGGGAATGACATTTCCAGGTATTAGTCAGACAATCACACAGGAGGGAAAAACACAAGACAGTAGGGCTGGGCAATATATCGATATTATATCGATATCGTGATATGAGACTAGATATCGTCTTAGATTTTGGATATCGTAATATCGTGATGTGACATAAGTGTTGTCTTTTACTGGTTTTAAAAGCTGCATTACAATAAAGTGATGTACTTTTCTGAACTTACCAGCATGTTCTAGCTGTTCTATTATTTGCCTTTTCCCCACTTAGACATTATGTCCACCTTACTGATGGTTATTTATCTAAAATCTAAGTGTGAAGATATTTTGTTAAAGCACCAATTTTCAACCCTAGAATATCGCCACAATATCGATCGAGGTATTTGGTCAAGAATATTGTGATATCTGATTTAGTCCATATCGCCCAGCCCTACAAGACAGGAGGCAAAACAAGACATGACATGGGAGAACAGAGAGACTACAAAATAAAACTAGGAAACTAAGCATGAAACATACACCACAAGGTAAAACACAGAACACACGAGACGTAAAACAACAAGGAAAAACTACAACAGAAACCCACAATCGTGACACTAGTGGAATGTTATGACATGCCTAACAAAGTTTACTGAAAATGTTGCTGAACCAGCAGTCGTGAAACAGACCCCTTGTCAGATAGCAACATAGCGTATATATATATATTATTCTCATATTTATTACGCTTTTAAATTGGATGGAAGATGTACTTTGTCAGGCTCACAGACCTCTATTCTTTCCCGGCCTTGATTCTGTCCCCAAGTAGTGGACATTGTCTCCGTAATTGCAAAAAATTGTGGCATTCAAGCAGACACTGGCCTGACTGTGACAAATAAGGAAATGGCCTTCCTGTCCCTTCAGACTTGATGGTGTCTGCTGGCTGTGCTGCCACCGCTACTTACTAATGTGAAATGTTCCGACTCTCAACTGAGCTTCTTACAATATGCAGCGGCGCACGCGCACGCGCACGCGCACACACACACACACACACACACACACACACACACACACACACACACACACACACACACACACACACACACAGGGCTTTCTGCTCTCCACCAGAGTTAATTGGAGAAAGCTTGTTCACTTTTTGACACTGAGGTCCAATGAATGACAACACACAGGCTCCTGCACACACACACAGGCTCCTGCACACACACACACAGGCTCCTGCACACACACACACACAGGCTCCTGCACACACACACAGGCTCCTGCACACACACACACAAATTTATGATGCTGTGAAGTGCTAGGAATCAAACGCATACACAAATACATTCCGATTTCTGTCCGTCGCTTGTCCTTGGACCGACTAACACACACACACACACACACACACACACACACACACAGGATACGTCAGCACTACAATAGTGTGCCAGTGAAAAGGTTACTATAATATATCCATACATATGCTAATTAGATATGAGAGGCATTCATAATGCAGACAGCAAGGGGACAAATGAGAGAAAACACTTTGAGTGTATCTCTCTGCTTGTCTCCAACTTTCTGTTTCACCCCGCTCTCTGTGCAACATCATCTGTCTGTCTCTCTCCCCTCCCGCTTCTGTGTCTTTCTATCTGTCCCCTACAGAACAGTCTGTCACTGGATTAACCCTACATATGTGTGTACTTTGTGCTTGGATGGAGTGCATTACTGATCAGCACTCTCAAAACTGCACATAGGAATGGTGCTATTTAAAGGCTGCATATATGTATGTATGTATGTATGTATGTATGTATGTATGTGTGTGTGTGTGTGTGTGTGTGTGTGTGTGGTGTGTGTGTGTGTGTGTGTGTGTGTGTGTGTGTGTGTTGGGTGTGTGGTGTGTGTGTGTGTGTTGTTTCTGAGTGTGCACATTTAGCTAAAGAAACAACCCATTTTTCCCAGTCCATTCACATGGACCCTTCACTGGCTGGCACTACAGGGTCAAAAGAGCTGGAATGGTTTGACATTATATGGAGTATAATGCTGCTAAAAGCTCAATGATAACTCATTCTGTCCTACTGTCATATGAAAAGAACTGAGAAATGAAGTGCCCCCACCGTGTTTGTGTAACTGTCAGCTAAAAACAATATATATATATATATATATATATATATATATATATATATATATATATATATATATATATATATATATATATATATATATATATTTACCAGTATGACTCAGGGCGGAACCAAAAAAAATAAATACCCTGATGTATGTACAGTATGCATATGTATCAGTTGTATACACAATAGTCTATATCCACGATGTTCCACTTCCGGGATTGCTCCAGTGCCGCAGGAAATTCCGCCGGATGCGTGTCTTTTGGCCGATTTTGTCTGTTGCCTTCCGCATTCTTTGTGTTGGAATTTTAAAGTGCTCATATTGTGCTTTTTGGCTTTTGCCCTTTCCTTTATTATGTATATCTTTTGGTGCACATTATAGGTTTACAAAGCGAAAAAGCCCAAAGTCCACCCCAAAGGGACTTACCATCTCCAACAGAAAACACTGTTCACAAACTGCTCCAAACAGCTCTATAGTCGAGCCTTTACTTCCGTGACGAATGTGCGTCACTTTGTAACACACATTATAATGCTCGCCTAGCTGCTAGCATGGCACGCCCTCATACTCCGCTTCGGACTGGCTAGTAGTCCTTAGCTAGCTACTGAGCATGTGCGACTCCCAACAAAGATGGAACAGAAGTGAGATGCCTCACTCTGTAGCTAAAAGAGAGAGCTCAACACACAGGGTGAAAAGAGGAGCTGCAGCAATGTGCAGTACAACGCCGACGAACACAGTGTAACCAGTAACATAGCTCAAACACGGCGTTCGTTGTTCGACTGGTCATGACTGTTATACCGAACGGTACTGTCTTTATAAAGTCTTTTTAATAAACGTTCTCAATGCTCCGGTTTACATGTAGGGACCCTCATTATGCTACAGTGGAAGTGCGGTGCTATTTTGAGCCTTGTTAGTGGTATAGAAATAGCGATTTCTTTTTACTTTACCCGTGCCCTGACGACTAGCATTATAAGCTAATTAGCAGTTTGCGCTAAAACTGGTCACATTCGATTAGCATGAAAACATATCCCAGAGAACGGTCGACTCGGTACCCATGTGTTATTAACCCCTAGGTTCATTTTATGCTGGAATTGTCCTTTAAAAATTGAAATAATTTTTTTTTTTAATTTATTAAAAAATTAAATCATGATTTAATCAGGTTCAAACATGAATCCTTAAACCAGTCTGGGTATCTCAGCCTCTGCTGCATTGATTTTTGATTCTCTCTTTTTTTTCCCTAACTTCATGTAAGGGCAATACTGAATCCCTGGTGGACTTTTAATGATAGTTCTGGCATTTAGAAAGTACAGTAAGAAGGCCAGCCACTTCTGAGAATATTCTAACTAGTAGACTCCCCCCCCATATTTTCACTGCTCTGGGTCACACAGACACACACTCACGGGTAATCGGCACAAAGCATAGCTCCAAACCTCATGGGGGGCTACTTTCCTCTTCGTTCTCTCGTTTTCATCTGTCTCTCTACCTCTCCCTTCCTCCACTCCTCTCTGTGCCTTTCACCTCTGCCTTCCTTCCTTTTGCCCTATCTCACTCTCTCACTTTCCTCTCTCTCCTTCCTCTCCTTCCCCCCCCCTTTGTCTGTCTCCTATTCCCTTTGCTTTTACATCTGACAAGCACAAACACAGCTCTACAACTCAACAGTGTTGGAGGAGGTTTCCTCTCTTCCCCCCCTCAAACCCCCCACACAGCATTGCTTAGCTTTGGAACAAAGACTTTTATTTCAAAAAGAAGATACAATTCATTAAAATTGTTCTACTTCTGAATAACGTGTAACATTGTAATACTTTGTTTAACTGAGCTCTTCATTTCTTAATATGAAGGAGAAACGGAAGATTTTTTTTAACCGTCTAGTTTAATCGTTTTGGCAATTGTTTTTTCAAAAGACAACCCTGCAGGAGGGGTTGTGCCGTAGTCACTCAAGGGAAGGGGTTTGTTTGTTTGCAACTGCAAGTAGGACCACGCCCACACGTACCAAAACGATCCAACCAAAGACTCAACACGCTACTTCATATGTCAGGCCTATAGGTGGCGCTGTTTCTGCTACAGAAATTCACCAACAAAACGGAGAGGAAGAGGCGCATAAAGCTTGCACGCTGTATACAAACAGACAGTAGAAGAAGAAACCAAACACAAGCTAGCTAGCTATATGCTACCTCCGATGCTACAGTGCCGTGTCGTTGTGGGCATTAGGACGGATGCGTGTTTATGTTGTTGTTGTTATGAGACGTCGTCGCGGGGTTAGAGGTCGAAGGCTAGAGGCCGAGGGGTGTGGCACGAAGCCGCGAGGGCGGTGCCAGGTTTCAGAAGAAGTGCGTCTTCAGGCAGTGCGTTGACAGGATTCGTTTGGACGATCGGCCAAAAACGATGCAAAACATCTTCTCCGCGTGGATGAAACCCTAGGTCCGTCCATCCCATCCATCTTCGTCCGCTTATCCGGTATCAGGTCGCGGGGGGGGGGGAGCAGCTCCAGCAGGGGACCCCAAACTTCCCTTTCCCGAGCCACATTAACCAGCTCCGACTGGGGGATCCCGAGGCGTTCCTAGGCCAGGTTGGTGATATAATCCCTCCACCTAGCCCAGGGTCTTCCCCGAGGCCTCCTCCCAGCTGGACGTGCTGGGGAGGCGCCCAGGGGCCATCCTTACCAGATGCCCGAACCGCCTCAACTCAGCAGCTCTACTCCGAGCTCCCCACGGATGACTGAGCTCTGAGCTTCTCACCCTATCTCTAGCCAAGTTTCCATCCACTTGTCAATCGAATTATCTGAAGTTCGGTAAAAAAAATCATGCGAATAAAGCTGGTGAAAGTGTGTTTCGATCCAACAGCTTTAAAGCGAATAAAAACCTGTGCGTACTGACGTCACACGCTGTTTTGCGATTAAATTGGTATATTGAATTGATTTGAGACATTTTAAGGTGTTTCCATTCATTTTCGCACTGAATCGCACAACATTCAAAGTTTTGTTAGACAAAAGTAGTTGTTGTTAATATAAGAGGCCAAGGAAGCTCCGATGGGCCTTTGGCCGAGGATCTGATCCAGCTCATCAAAAAGGTGGAACTTGCCTTTTATTTTCCCTCCGGCACCGCTGCGAGACAACTGTCTATTTTGAGACATGTATCGCTGTCTGAGCGCCTTCCATTTACTCCGCAGGACATCCCACGGCTTGTCGTAACCTTTGTTGGTCATTTCCTTCGCGAGTTCCTGATAAATTATGGCATTTCTTAGATTTTTGCTATTTAAAATAGCAGTTATATTTTGCTCGTAAATTAAATTCAAGAAGTCTCTTGTCTCCTCGTTCGTCCACCTACATCTGTCTTTGTTGACGCCTGTCATGTGTGCAAACAGAGCAGAAATACTGGGCGGAAATGAACTCAAACTTCTTCTTCTTCGTTTTGTGGCGGGTCGCAACCATAAAATGACCTAAAACTTAATCGCAATTCATTAATTTATTCGGCAAATAACGTTTCCATCAGCGTTAATCGCATAAGCCGTATATAGATCAAGAGAAAATCCGATGAGACCGAACGCATTTCCTTTGAGTTGATATTCATGAAATTCTATCGAATTTTACTGTTTCCATAAGGCATTTTTCATTCAATATCACTTAATTCTATGGTTGCTCCCTCTTAGTCGATTAGTCGACTAATTGGTCGTTTTGGTCTTAGTCAACTTAGATTAATTTAGTCGATTAGTCATGTTTGATGCTTTTTTCATGCTGAATGACTTATTTCCAATAAACGTACGAGTAGGGCTGGGCAATATATCGATATTATATCGATATCGTGATATGAGACTAGATATCGTCTTAGATTTTGGATATCGTCATATCGTGATATGACATAATTGTTGTCTTTTCCTGGTTTTAAAGGCTGCATTATAGTAAAGGGATGTACTTTTCTGAACTTACCAGCCTGTTCTAGCTGTTCTATTATTTGCCTTTTCCACACTTAGACATTATGTCCACATTACAGATGATTATTTATCTAAAATCTAAGTGTGAAGATATTTTGTTAAAGCACCAATTGTCAACGCTAGAATATCGCCGCAATATCGATATCGTGGCATTTGGTCAAGAATATCGTGATATCTGATTTTCTCCATATTGCCCAGCCCTACGTACGAGCACATCTCTGGTAAACACAAGAATTAAAGTGGTGCTTTTGCGTGACTCTTTGCGGAGAAACTCAGATTTACAGATCTGTCGATTAAATCAACTAATCGATTAGTCGATACAACTGAATGAGTGTTAGTCGACTAAGAATTTCTTTAATCGAGCAAAGTCCTACTTAATTCGGATAAAAACGTGTGGATGGAAACATAGCTTCTAAGGGAGACGCCAGCCACCCTGCTGAGGAAACCCATTTCGGCCGCTTGTACCCTGGATCTCGTTCTTTCGGTCAGGACCCAGCCTTCGGTGTGGGTAGAAATGAACGGAAACTGACCGGTAGGTCGAGTGCCTTCTGGCCCCTAGGTGTTGGCCTAAATCTTTGTTTGGATATATATTTACACTTCGGTCAGCAGATCAGTGAACATCAGTAAAAAAAAAACGATAATGATATGTGGGTCACAGATAGGGAAGTGACGCTACTGAAACTAGAAAGGTTTGAGGAAGTGTAAGTGATTCACTCTGGGAATTGAATTACAGACCGCTGGTTTGATGGCTGTGTGCACAGTCCATGAAGTTTCAACATGGTGGCACCAAGTGTGGGAGCAATGCTCTAGAGCAAATTTTGGGAGGCCTTGGTGTTTCACAAACTTGACTCAAATACACACAGAAAGCAGTTCTTCAACTCCTTACCAACAAATTAATTTTAAATATATGTTCAGATTATTATTTTTTTTTCCTACATGCTATTAAAACATGATTTAACCATGCAGGTCGGTTTATGTCGCATGGTCTACGGTCTGACCAAACTAAATATTTCAACTAGTTTAATTTATTAATAGTGTCTGTAAGATTGTCCTGGAACTAGTCACTATTACAGCTTTCATCAGAGCAGCACAGTGGTACATCAGCAGTCAGCGTGGCGCTACGCTTTAGTGGAGTTTGACACCTTTTGACATTGTAACAGAAACATACACCGCACACACACACACACACACACACACACACACACACACACACACACACACACACACACACACAAGCAGTTTGCAAGGAAGGGAAGTTCCTTCTGCAAACAGGGAAACGCCCTGTGTGTTGTGTGTGTGTGTGTGTGTGTGTGTGCCAGTGTGCGTGCGTGTGTATGACGTAAGTGACAGGAGCATGCACAGTGTATAAGCAGAATAAGAACTTAATAAACTGTATGTTTATTTGAAAATAATGTAACAGCTTCAATTACTACACTGTTTGTCCGCACTCTTAAATTGTCTGGGGTTTCTTTGTCCCGGGGGAACAAAACTCCTGCAGACATACCGTACTACTGCCATGTGACTATTACTGCACATAATACATCCTTTAAAACCAATGTGTGTGTGTTTTTGTGTGTGTGTGTCTCTCTCTCTCTCTCATTTGTCCCCTTGCTGTCTGCATTATGAATGTCTCTCATATCTAATTAACATATGTATGGATATATTATAGTAACCTTTTCACTGGCACACTATTGTTGTGCTGACGTATCCTGACACTGTGTGCGCGCGTGTGTGTGTGTGTGTGTCTGTGTGTGTGTGCGTGCACGTGTGCATGTGTGTTGGTCGGTCCGAGGACAAGCAACAGACAGAAATCAGAATGTATTTGTGTATGCGTTTGAGTCCTAGCAGTTCACAGCGTCATACATGTGTGTGTGTGTGTGTGTGTGTGTGTGTGTGTGTGTGTGTGTGTGTGTGTGTGTGTGTGTGTGTGTGTGTGTGTGTGTGCGCGTGCAGGAGCCTGTGTGTGTCATTCATTGGACCTCAGTGTCAAAAAGTGAACAAGCTTTCTCCAATTAACTATGTGTGTCTGTGTGTGTGTGTGTGTTTTTTGTTCAGTAATGATTTCGTCTTTGCGTGCATGTGTTTTTGACCCCAAAAAGGAAGAGGTTAAAAATGAAGTGAAATCTGAGCGTGGTAATTGAGAGTTCCCCAAGAGTCGAAATGAGAGGAGAAAAGAAGGTGATTGTGACTGTCTTGTCGAGGCCGGACCGCTTCCCTTTTTGAACCCAGGAACTTCTCCCAGGTACTTTCTGGGAGGGACTAAGGAACTTTACTTGCATATATATATATATATAAACTGCCCAGTTGGACTGGGTAATATATATAAACTGGTTCCAAGTTCTTGTCCTCAGAATCTCCCTGCTACCATGGCGCTGCTTTGCAGCCTGCCAGAAACTATACAGGGTGGAGTTTGCAGCACTGAATGTCACGGGCAGGACAAACACAACTTTCATTACTGATACATACATGCTATAGCGCACAAATAACCGAAACAAAACTCTTATTATATCCTCTCCCCTGTGGGTGCGGCCTTTCTGCGTGCTCTAAATCAGCACTTCTTTGTTCAAACATCTATTCAAACGTCACCCACAGACAACAGTGCAAAGATTTTTTTTTTAGATTATACCTGCAAACTCAGGTCTGAAAAACCACCACCCCAGAAGAAAGAAAAATAAAGGGAAAACTTTTTCCCGGTGCTAAAACGATACTTTTAAAACGGTGCCTGAACAGACTTTTTTTTTTTTTAAAGACAAAACAACAGTCAGCAACATTAAAGGGGTATGCCACCGTTTGTTGAAATAGGGCGCTTATCACAGGGAGGCCGGGAGGTCGTCGGTTCAATCCCCAGACCGACAGGATAAAATCTGGGTGAGGAAAGTGAAAGAACAGCGCTTGTCCCTCCCTCATTACCACCACTGAGGTGCCCTTGAGCAAGGCCCTTAACCCCAACGGCTCCAGTGGAGCTGCTCAGTGGCCAGCAGATCAGACTGTGGTTGTACTGGGCAGCTTCCAGGTATGAATGTGGAACTGTGTGAATGTGATCAGGGCGTTCCTGCAAAAGAGAGGCTGCCTCTCAGTGAACCTCCCCTGAATAAATAAAAGTTAAATAAAAAATAAAAAAAAATCACGGTCTCCCCTAGCTGTAGATAGCCAATGTATTGTTTTAGTCCAGTGCAACACCAGCAGCGCCACCGCTAGTTAGCTTAGCGTAGTGAATGGAATCCTATGTTGCCGGTTAGCATGTTGTGAGTAAAAGTGAGCCAACAAAAGACAAAAAAAACAACCTAATTACTTGCACTGAGACACCTATCTACAGCCAGGGTAGACTGTGATAAGCCCTATTTCAACAAACGGTGGCGTATGCCTTTAAAGAACGGCTTGTGTATTGCTAAGGCCACCGGGTCAAAATTAAATGATTTATTAAAAATGTAATAACTTATTTCCCCAGTAAATTCCTGTTAAACGACAGAAACAACCATTGGATGGGAAAAGGGTATTTTACAAACACTTTGACTTGAGTTTCAAGCATAGACTGTATACAGTCTATGGTTTCACGTGAACGCAACATCTGTGTTGTTTTTCAGACAACGGCAGCAGCAGACCGTTGTTGGAATCCTCTCCAGTGAAATACAGACACACTTTTACACCGGTTAGCGGTCAGCATTTTCACCGTGTTTACTCCAGCTGCTAGCTAACGGTAGGCTAACGTTACCTGCTGTCGAGTGTAGCGTTAACTAGCGTCCCGTGCGGCGATGTTTCAGTTCCCTCTAAAGTCCGTTTTCGGAGCATCAGAGAGAAGCGAAGGCATTTAAGTGGCACCTTATAAGGCACCGAAATCCGCGTTGCTATTCGGTCCGGTAGATAACGGTCGTTAGGGCACCGGTGCCATATGAGCACCGGGTCTCGGACTCCCCCCCCAAAATAAAAACTCTTCGGATCTACACGATTCACGTGGATGACATTTTCCCATTCAAAACGGCGATTTTCGCCGAAAAAAGCGATTAGTTTGCAGGTATGTAAGATGTGGAGGTAACGCAAAAAAAAAAAAAATCACGTGCCCTGAAGATTCTTTGAGTTCCTGAGTAGTTCCTGACTTTTTCAGTTCCTGGGGCAATTTAGCTAAAAGGGCCTGATTGTTTTCTCCAGCCCTCTCTACTCTCCATATGACTCTCTATTACTTCTAATTGTGCCTGTCTTAGCATGTCAGAAAGATCCTGTCTGCTGGCCAGAAGGCTGTTCCGCTGAATTAAATTGGAAAACGAGGCTAATGGGGATCACTCCCCCCACCCCGTGTCGGCTCCCACTGACACCGAGGGTTCGGTTGACATCATACAGTATCCGACTACTAACTGGCAATTAGTGGATCAAAACATGATTCGTGACATTTAACTCTCTGATGCTAGACACCGGTCAGCCTCTAAGGCTTCAATTTAGAGCAGAACTAATTGGCAACAGAAGCTTAGTAGTGGAACTATAAACCATTTCAGTAAACAACAGACAGTGGGGCAGCGTTGTTTACAGCAGGGACTACGACAAACTGCACATTACTGTGCACAAATGAACATATTGCTCCATCTACCCCCTACGCCTCTTCACCCTTAAACTCTCGCTCTTTCAAAGTCCCACTGCATGTTCCACACTCTGTCCTTCCTCCCCTGCCCTCTGTCCCTAGTTTGGCTCTTCTAGAGATTAGGGCTGCGCTATTAATCAAATTTTAATCGCGATTGCGATTTTGACTTAGCCTGACGTCATCATACTCAGATTCTAGTCAGAATAGGAGTCTGATACTGCTCCGCTGGGCTGTGATTGTGGGGCGCGTTTCGACCGAACCAGGAAAGAAAATGCCTCTGCGCTCAACTGGATAGACCTACAACCAATCAGAGCAACGGAGACAGACGTCACAGAAGCTGCGAGTCAAAGGCAGCCTTCGACAGAGCAAAGGCAGAGGGGGCAGTTTCCGTGTCGTGCGGACGGATGTGGCAATGTGTATACATACGTACGTGATCGCGGTGGGCGGGGCTATGTTCGGCTGGCATCCAGGCTAATTTGGACGCTTATCGATCACAAAAACAACGTAATCGAGAAAAACAACTATTTTGCACATTACGTTTTGCAAGTAAACTCTCTTTGTCTTGTGTTTCGAATGAAAAAGTTCAAACAGACTACAGGTCTTGTAGTCTTTTGACCATCTAGGTTAGGGGTGTCAAACATACGGCCCGTGGGCCAGAACCGGCCCGCCAAAGGATCCAATCAGGCCCACTGGATGACTTTGCAAAGTGTGAAAATTGCACAGAAGTAATTAATTCCAATTCCGAATTTACCACTTTAATCTCAGAGAATATCCAAGTTCTTTTTCCGTAAATTTACGACTTTAATCTTAAAAATTAGATTAGAAATTAGAGTTTTTTTCTCGGAATATTACACCTCTCCCGAGTCCGTAACATTATATTATTTTTTTTCCCCTACAAAAGCCTTAGAACGCTGTCGTAGCAGAAGCAACTTGTACCCCTGATCTAGGCACAGTATAGGTCAATTTTATGTTGGCCTGATGCTGATGTGCCTAGTTCTTGTCTCACTAAACACTTGTACACTGCAGATTATAAATACATTTTAGGTTATAATTTTTTTGATAGTGACACATACACATCAGGATTGTAGCTAACTTTCCTCTGTTGTCCTCGGTTTACTTTCTCATTTTGTAGCTTGCACTCAATGTACAAATCAGCAATACAGAGGTTTACACTGTGTATTTAGATCAGGTTACATTGCTGAATGCTAAAAATGCAATGTACTGAAAATACAACAGACGTATAAATAAACAGAGGACAATCCCAGAGGCTTTGTCAGCATCTCCCGCACCCACGTCAATCCACAACTAAGTGTTTTCTTAAGGGGCCGTGTGTTTGTTTGTGCGTAGCATAAGTCATTGTTGTACGTGCCCGCTTCGATTCCTGTCCTGGTTTCCCATAATGGGACTCACTTTACGGCCCCACACACACACACACACACACACACACACACACACACACACACACACACACACACACACACACACACACACACACACACAGATCTCATTAAGTGGCGTATGTATGACATGCCAATTCGTATGCCATTTTGGCGTGTTATGAAGACGCATAATCGCTTTTTAGCGTGTTTATCAACGCCGTTTGTCCTCCATTGACCTACATTACGTGTGAATAATCGCTGTAGCGAGCAGTATGAAAGGACGGAAGTCCTCAGAGGGACGTTGGTTGGGGTGGCGGATGGGTGCCGGGGCCGCATGCCGCGTGTGGCGTTTATCAACAGTTTTTTTTTTTAATAAAAGCCTTCCCCAATGTTTTTTTTTCCTAAACCCAAATGGGTGTGACGTTGGTCACCGTCAGGTTTTTGTGGCGATGCCACGTGGTGTGTAGGTTTACATCCGCTGTATACAGCGTAGACATACACGCGGATAGCTCAAAATGCGTACAGATAACACGCCATTTGGCTTTAGGAAAGTGGCGTGTATGTTTATGCAAAGTCATGACGCCATGTTGCACACTTAGAAAGTTTCTGTATGTGGACATGCAGAAACAGATCTGCATAGTCCACATTAAGGGTCCATTTGATTGCCTGTTTTTGTTTGTTTTGTGTAGCATTGCACACTATCATTACCACTTTGCCATAGATACTGTAGCAATTTCCATTTCCATGTCATTTCATTCATTACTTTACGAAATGAAAATGCTCTCAGATAAAACACCTTTTCAATTGGTCTGTAGTCTATATTGCCTTGTTCGTGGGACCTAAAAGCAGCCTGTGTAAAGGCCAACACAGGCCTTACTATCCTGTGCATCTCTTGCAACATTTCCTCTTTCAAGAAATCAAGTGGCAATTGAGGCACACACCCACCGTCTCATTCACAGAGAACCATCCAATGGACCTCATTCATTCATAAACCCTAAACTTTTAACCTATCTCTTAATTCATAGTCTTACCTTATAACACATTTTTGGGTGACAACCAAAGTCACTTTTTTCCTAAAATGCTCCGGTCAGCCGCTCTCTCTCCCCTCTGAGGCTGAAAAACTGGAACATGAAAACCGCACTCACGCGGGTCCCGTGAAATATGACAGCTACAGTTTATTGGAAAATAGCGTTGGGCACACTGACTTTGATGAATTTACGGTTTATCAGACCCCAGATGAGAGAAGAAGCTAACGTTAGCAAACACTGTGGTCCCTCTGCCTCTGACGCCCCGCTGGTGGCTGTAGGACACGCTGTGTTAAAAAAAAAAAAACTTTACTGTTTAAAACGCTTTCCAGGTTAGTGGGGATGCATGTGTGTGTTTTGAGAAATATCTTTATACTGCATTAAGGCTATATTTATTTTATTTTTATTTGTTATTTATATATTATGTTATTGCCATTACCTGTTTTCATACATACAGAAGTTTAGTTTGCTAAATATATCAACTTTTTTTGGATATTGGATGTGAAAAGAAGGAAATGGTTCTTCCATAACATTGTACTTTAAATGTGTGTTAATTTCCCACACCAGGAGTAATTTATAGTTCTATTTTATAGCGATCGATTATCTGTTCAAAAAATGTTCTATGTTCTATGCAAAATGTAAAAAAAATTTCTATTAAAGAAAAGATAGAAAATAAATATTTGTGTGTGCTGTAAAGTGGTTAGAAAAAATGAAATCGGTATCGGCTGGTCAAACTCAATGAAAAATCGGAATCGGCCTAGAAAATTGTAATCGGTGCATCTCTAGCCCAAGAGGATTTCTTTTTTAATGCTCAAAACTAAGTGTTCTGCATATGCAGAAACACACAGGTTGTGGTATTGCAAAAGCACATACACATGACTTGCACTGAGGGCACAACCATCTGCACAGACCTAAATAAGACTGAACACCTCCTGTGACCACAAACCACTCATACACAAACAGATATTGCGATAAGGAAGTGAGCCCCACCCAGGGCCTTTAAAAGATGCTGCAGATGCTGGTGTGTGTGTGTGTGTGTGTGTGTGTGTGTGTGTGTGTGTGTGTGTGTGTGTGTGTGTGTGTGTGTGTGTGTTTTCTGTTTGTAAGGGCTACAGGATATTTCAGTCAACTGAGAATTTCTTCTTTTTTCTCCTCACTAACTGGAAATAGCTATAGTTTGTCTGGTTTTACCAGAAATGACGTGTTAGATACTGTACATCATCTTCCATGCATGCAACAAACAACTATTCAAATTCAAAAGCTGGGACAGAAATGCATCATGGGAGTGCTCACCTTGTACACCTGACCGTAGGTTCCATTGCCAACCACCTCCACCAACTCAAAGATACCTGCTGGATCCTAGAAGGAAAAAAAAGAAACACGGTCAAGAAGAAGAAAAGAGGATCGTATTGGAGTGATGCTAAGTCAAATAAAGAGAACAAAGCTAATCAGACAGCAGTACAAGTGAATATAACAGCACACTAACAAACAGTATAGAAAATTGCATTTTTCAGCAAATTCACAATGCAACAGGTTCATGCCGAACACAACTATGATAAACAACTTGATATACTCGGTAGTACTGCGGGCAAATGGAGAACAATGCAGTGTTATACTGGGATGGAGACTTGGGAAATGGGAATGTAAATGTGCATAGCATTGTGAGCTACAAAGATCAAAGTACGGGTTGAAAATCGTTGAAAATGTCATTTTAAAAGGTCTTCACGGACTATAGAAATATTATCACCTAAAAGATGTATAAAATCCTATTACATTACATGACAATAAACATACTTGAAGCATACAGACACACTGTCATTTCCTATAGGGATACTAATAGTGTTACAGAAATATTGTACTATGACCAACGAAAGAAGACAAAGACAGTTAAACTAGCATAAGAACACTAAACACTAGGGGTGTAAGAAAAAAATCGATACACTTGAGTATCGCAATATTTTTTTTTTTCTTCAAAAAATGCAATATCGATTTATTATTTTTTTTTTTTAACGTTCAAAAATATTCACGTAAGAATATGGTAACGCTAAGACGCACCACTAGTGTCCTTGCCTAACAGTGCCTAACAGTGCCTAGCAGTGCCTAGACTTTTTGCTAGAAGCTAACAACGTAGCTACGGCTGAACTTTGCCCTACTTTAGCATATACAAATTTGCTCACTAAGAACCTGTGAACCACAATCCCAAACTGGCAGTTAGATTTTCTGTGTACCTAAAGTAATCTTCTTTGACTTTTATGAACATCATGTCTTTTTTTTTGTTTTTTTATATATTAGTTTTTCTAAAATTATACTTAAAAAAAATCCCAATATATCGCCTTACGCACAGCATCGAAATATATTGCAATATAGTGAATCGTAACCCACGTATCGTGATACGTATCGTATCGCCAGATTCTTACCCAATACACAGCCCTACTAAACACTAGCTGTCAAGTTTTACAATTGTGTGAATTGGGTTAAAACAATGATGTGCCATGAACAAGAATGCATTTTTTTCTAGATTTTTTTCTGTCAACAAACACACAAAGTTTATCTTAGTAGGGTTTCACTTGCTGCATGCCAACTTTTCAGCAAAGGCAGCCAAAGAAACATCCTGTGTGTAAACACTGCAGCTTGTAAAGTTACACCAAACAGGACACAGTGCAGACAGAAAGCACAATGTTACATGGTAACGTTGTAAGACATTGACGTTAAACACACCGAGTTAGGACACGATAAAACGTTTTCTTTTCTTTAAAAAGTGCATAAAGCACGAGCCGACCGTTAGACAAGGGGGAGAAAAAAATCAAGTGGTGTTTTTGCTGGAAACTTAACGTTACCGTTAAGTTTCAAGCAACACCCACCACATCCTCCAATGTTTGCTCAAACATTTCATTAAAGAAGCAAGGCAACACTTTTAAACTTACTCTTAAAGCAGCGAGGTCTATACTGTCCAAACTTCGAGTGGTGTTTTCTCTCGACATTGCTGTCAACAACTTTTTGTCAGCGTGTTGATATTTGTAGACAAGACATGGACGGTCACAGTTTCTCCTCTACAAACTAACGGGTTTTCCTCTTGTCGGGTTCATTCTGAAGTTTAGCTAGCAGCAGCGTCAAGCTAGTTAGCGTTAAACACATGGCTTCCGGACAGCCCTTTCAGAATAATTGCTTTTACTAGTAAAGTAAAGTCTTAGATTTGCGCTTTAATTTCTACTTTAACGGTAAGGAATAGGAAGTACCATGAATATAATATTATATAACTATTATATTAGAACAGGATTACCTGTAATTAAAATAAATTAAATGTAGGCCTTACGTTAGATTCTAGAAAAATCGAAATACACTAGCCTATTTGTGTTTGGAAGTTGCGCTAGCCTTTTGGAAGTTTCCTACACGTTATAATCTATTGTATTAATTCGGTTTTTTTACACTGCCTCAGGCCCAAATCTTACACGACATCAAATGCCTAATTGTGAAAATAGCAACATCGTCTCCGGTTGCATTAACGTTGTTTCACTTGACGCTACTGATTTTTGCTCCTGGGAAGTGATTTTTCTTTTCTTTAGGCGACGCTGCTATGTTGACATCCAGTAAAGGCCCAGAAAAAAACGACAAGGAAGAACTTTTGCTTCGCTACAACGTGCTTATACAGTCCATGTGCAGCTAACTTAAAATAAATTAAACAAATGTAGTAAGGTTACACAATCTCTCCACGTGTATCTTTGTGTGTTCGTGCGCGCGCGAGTGTGTGTGTTTTTATGGGGAGAAGTTCACAGTCCAAATTCTCAGAGAACCCCTCAGTAATCATCCACTTTGCAAATACCTTTTAAATATAAGTGATAAGTAAATAAACAACAAAGGTAAGATTGTTCAATACTAAATTTAGAAAAGAAAATAGCACACACAATCACAAGTAGCCTACACACATCCTCTTACAGAGACTAAACACGCTGACCTGGCTTTCATTCTCACTTTACATTCAACCCAGGGCCCTTTCTGGGCGTTTTACAGGTGCATGTCTCATTGCTGTTCCAGTATCCCCTTAATGTTGCTGTACATGCATTTTACTACTAAAATACTACTATTTTACTACTAAAATACTACTACCCCTTCACCATACCTAGAAATTGGCATGGTTTTATATCAGTTAGCCTAATAGCTGGTTTGATTTGCATTGAGAGATGATTTTATGGAAAGTACCCCATGCCAATCTCTAGGTATGGTGAAGAGTATGTGATGATGTGGGGGCTATTTTAATTCCAAAGGCCAAGGGAACTTTATCAGGATGCATAGTATCCTGGATCCATGAAATAACCATCCATGAAAATAAATATCTGCCTGCTTCTATGGGAATTTAACATAGGGGTGTGTATACTTATGCCCCCTGTATTTTAAGGAAGAACATTTATTTATTTGCGATACATTATTCATTCACAAAGAAAATTGGTGTCCTTTAAAGGTTTGATTTTTTTCAATTAAGGCATTAAGATCAATTTCCAAAAGATGATTTTTTTATTCCTCTTTTTAGTCAACTTTAGCATGGGTTCCTAAACTCATGAGCAGCACTGTAATCGTAAGCTCTATAATAGAACCTGTGTAATTAATAATGTGAATTATTGCTGAACTCGATGTAGGCCTATGTGTCCCAGGGCCATATTAAACATGCTGGCTCACTGGTTAATGTTAATCAGGCTATACCTGTGCCTCCGGCTCTGAGTCCCATTGTAACCACAGTAGAGTACTGATTGACAGTGTTATTTTTGTCAGGACAGCACACAAATCACAGAATGTGAAATTTGAGAAAGTTAAGTGTCTTGCAATGTAGCAAAAATGGGATTTCTTCTGGCTAAATATAACACCTGTTGTGTCCCATCTTTCTGTAATGTGCAGGCTTGACAGTGAGGTTGCTGGCATGTGAGCCAATGTGAGACTTCATGCAGGTGGAAGTGGGGCTTGCTAGCCAGGCTTTGGCTGAATGAAGATGTTGTTCCTAACTCAAGGCAGATTCTCCAGTATATTTGAGCAACCTTGTGTGCTGGCTACTTAACAACTGTCACTAACGCATTATTATGGATCCCACGTAACTTCTAGGCAAGTCCCGCCCCAGGAAACAGCTCGATTGAGCTATGACTATGGTTAACTGCTCCTCAGATCTCTGCAGGGTAAATCCAGACAGCTAGCTAGACTATCTGTCCAATCTGAGTTTTCTGTTGCACGATTAAAACAACTTTTGAACGTACACGTTCCACCAAAACAAGTTCCTTACCGAGGCTATTTTGCAGAGACACCGCAGCTCTATCCGGTACTTAGCTCCGCCCAAGACGACTGTGATTGGTTTAAAGAAATGACAATAAACTCTGGTTTATAGAGCTTTGCCCAAACCCATTGGGTAGTCGGGTTTCGATCTTAATTTCTATCATTTTACACAGGCTCGGGCCGTGCTCGGGCTCGCACTCCGGGTTGCACGGTAAATGAGCAGTCAGGTGATGCGTTTCGATGAGCGTGAAAATATATGCTGAGGAGGTGAAACTGGGCTGGCATCTGGAGGACTTATTTTATTTCTTTGTTCTAACTTCCAAGTGGCCTATAGATAATAAATGATGTTAAAACTGACTCATTCTTGACAAAAAGCAAAAGAGCTGTGTGCGTTCGCACATTTTAATAAAGTCGGGCTGTAAACAGGTTTGGGCTTTTAAAAAGCTGTCAATCAAAATGTACTTGTTGGGCTCGGGCCGAATTCAGTCGGGCTCTGGCCTTGTCGGGCCTAACTTTTAAGGCCCGATTACAGTTCTAAACCAGAGCCCGTTTTTCTCCCATCCCGGATTGCTGTGTGGACTAGCCAGACCTCTGGCAAAGCGAGACTACTAACAGCTATATCTTTACATGACACATTTGATAGAAACATTGATTGACCCAATGCTCATCACCAGTACACCAGTACCGTTAGCTAAATAAACAAATTACCCTGCCCTGCCAATTCAAGTAAAACTACCACTTGACTTACATATTTTTTTGTTTTCACCCATAAGTAATTGATTTTGATTGTTTTATACTGACAAAAAGCAAAAGTTTGGGCTTGAGAGTGGGATTTTGCAGTTGCTAATAAGCTAGCTAATGTCACTTTTAGCTGTTTTGTGTTGTGTAACTTCAGACTATCAGCACATCTAATGTAACATGTAACCAGGGTTGGCATGGTTACTTTAATGCATTTAGACACAAATCCTAATTACCTGTTAAAAAATGTAGTCAGTAACATAATCCAAGTATCACAATATTAAAGTAATGTAACTTGATTTCCTTCCGTTACTTTTTGATTACCTCAGTACCAGATATGGGCAAAACTTGCACTGTACTGCAATTTAGCGGAATACAGTAAAAAAAAATTGGATCATAACTACATAACGCCATTCCATGTATTCCGTTACTCCCTTAGCCTGCATGTAACCCTAATATAAAAATAATAATATAATAATATAACCCAATCACACCGTCATGTTATATTAACCTTGACTGATGTGTGCTCCTTAGTTGCTATCAGAAAATGTGATGGACCTAAAGAATATGTTTTGTGAGAAAACGACGGTTAATATTAGCAATACACAAATGAAACCTAATTAAGGGCAGTGATGGTCCAGTAACAGATTTATGTTCACAATTTGGTGTAGAACACTTGGAACTTCCTTTATTGTTTCCATCAGAGAAAAAAGGTCACGGTTTTGAAAGCGAAAATATGTTACTAGAAAAATAATTGTCATATTTCACCTTGCATGGAAACACCTCTTCCCCCCAGCCCACCTATACCTTTACACATGCTTGCAGGAAAGAGCCTGGCCGATATCAAAGGTGGACATACAGAAGGTGGAGGTGTAATGATATTCCAGTGTCCCTGGAACACAACCTAAATACCTACCTACAAATGAATACATTTTGTTGTGTATTCACACCATGTCCCTATTACTTAACAATATATTTTTTAGCTTTAGCTATGTCATTATGTTTTTAAGTGTAAAATATATTAAAAAGATGGAGCTTGACATTCCATTCTCCTGACCGAACCAGTGAGTCACAGTCAGCATGGTGAAATCAGGGTCATTATGTGGTGGGACACAGTCACTGTGTGTGTGTGTGTGTGTGTGTGTGTGTGTGTGTGTGTGTGTGTGTGTGTGTGTGTGTGTGTGTGTGTGTGTGTGTGTGTGTTTGTGTGTGTGGGGAGAAACAGAAAGCGCAAGACTATGTGGGAGTTGTGTGTGTTAGTGTGAGTGTAGGAGAATGAGAGAACGATGGCAAGTGACTCTCTTGCACCCTCTGTATGTGTGTGTTAGTGTGTGTATGTGAATGTGACGAATTAAGAGCGAGAGAGGATGCGGCTGTGAATGTGTAGTGTGTGTGTGTGTGTGTGTGTGTGTGTGTGTGTGTGTGAGAGTGAGAGAGAGAGAGAGAGAGAGAGAGAGTGTTTGTGTCACAGTGAAGAATGGTCTCTCTGTGGTCTCACACAGTGGCCCTGTTCACACCAGGGTCAGCTGCCTACACACACACTCACACACACACACACACACACACACACACACACACCACACACTCACATTTCTGGACTTGTATCCAACCTAAACAAGACAGCATTCTGAGAAACAATTGAATAAGAAAAATCCAGAGTCATAGAGGCTGATTGTCTGTCTGTCTCTCACCATATCTCCATAACTTATTTACGTGTGTGTGTGTGTGTGTGTGTGTGTGTGTGTGTGAGTGCCTTTTTGTATATTTTCGAATAAGGTATTTTGAGGAAGTTGACATTCCACTTATCTACACCGTTTCCTGAGTGCGCTTGCTTGCATTCACGTACACACACACACACACACACACAGACACACACACACACACACACACGGATAAACATCTATACAGCAGTATAATAAGAGTGTCAGATAATAAGTTCCTCAGAATCAAAGAGAAAGGAGTTTCTTATTTTGCTGGCAAAGCAAACTTTACTTTGTTCTTTATTCTAACTTATAAAATAGTTAATATACAAGTAATTTAAGACATTATGAAGGCCAGTCACAATGCAAAAAAAACATACAAACTATTCCGTTATCACTGTGACGTCATGCTAACACAAAAATAGCTTTCGGTTAGACACATTTTAGCAGTAACTGTAATGATTAAAGATATATAATCAAACATGGTGGTCCAACCCATCTGATGTTTCTGCTGTGCTTATTTTCTGTACTGGGTTGCTGTGCTAGCATCTATGATCAGTGTTGTAGTCAAGACCACCTAAACCCGAGACCAAGTCATCACCAAGACCAGAGTGTATCGAGACCAAATCAAGACCAAGACTTTGAGGGGTTGAGACCGGGACAAGACCAAGACCAGACCAGTGCCAGACAGCCAGCACTTCTTTTCTCTCCGATCTTCACTTTCTTGGGAGTGTGTTTTAAGGGGGGCGGGGAGAGGGGGTTAATAGTCACAGATTTCAAATTAGAAATGAGTTATTGGTTGCATTTGAAGCAGGACGTTTTACATCCAATCACAGTTATGATGTAACACATAAATCAGACAATGCACAGGCAATTTTGTGATATCCCTGCAGTTGTGGTCTTGACAGGTCTTAAAATAGAATCCTGAGTCCATTTTATCCGAGACGAGACATTCAAAAAGTGGTCTTGAGACCGGTCTTAAGACCAAGACCGATCTTGAGTACTACACCGCTGTCTTTGATAAACCAAATCTAGTGTTACACGAGTCTGTGGCCCAACAGTTAAATTAAGTCTCCAACCTAGCGCGTTAGTGAACGTGTTGACATATGAAAGCATAAAACATGCATTTTAGATCAATGAGATGAGAGTATATGAAATTGTTCCATGCCCCTGTTTGCTCAGCGCCGTTAAATTTTATGTACAGGACGCTGCCAGGGGTTTTCTACCTGGAAGTTATTGTAAACAAACATTGTGATTGGGTCTGTAGAAGACAGTACTCACTAAAAGGCGACAGCAAAAAGAAAAGTAATTTAAAAATCAAATGTCTGACAAGAGACTGAACATATCTCCGATCCTTAGGAAGGCCGATCCTGCAACTGGGAACACGGGAGCTAAACTTTGTGTGGACTGTAATGTTGAATGTAATAATACTAATAATGCTTTTGATTTATAGGCGTCTTTCAAAGCACTGAAGGACACCTTACAGGCACAATTAAAAACAAGCAGTGGGGGCTAGGTAGTGAAGGTCCTTAAAGGTGAGAAGCACAAACTTGAAATTGACATTTATCTGTATTTAACAGGAAGCCAATAAAGATGCTGAAGAACAGGAATGATGTGATCTATAGAGGGAGTCCTGGTAATAATATGGACAGCTGAATTCTGGACCAATTAAAGTTTGAGAGGAAGCCAGAGAGGATAGAATTACAGTAGTCAATATGTAGGTCAGTAGGTAAAACTCATAAAACTAGCTTTCTGTCATATTTACTGAAACTGACCCTATGTTCCAGTAGAACTACATGAAGCAGGTAACAATAAAAAAAAATCCGTCTCCTCTGGCACCACCTCCAGCCTGTAGTGCGATTTGCAAAAACCCACCGCTCCCTGTTCAAATGCACCAATCAGGGCCGGGTGGGGGTCTAACTGTGTGTCAATCACTGCACATGCATGCACGCATTCATTCTCCCTTGTGGGGGGAGGGGCTCAGGAGACTGTTTTGGGCTTTAGCGTGATAAAAGCATGCAGACGGAGTAACATTGTTGCTTCAAAAGACAATGTGCTGTCGAGGATGGCACCCAGACTCTTGACCTGAGGAGAAGGGGAACTCTACCTACTATACAACATTAATGTATGTTTTTTAAAGGTTTAATGTGTTTAAATGTGTTCATTTATGTGGACTGTAATGTATAATGTATGTTTTCAAAATGTGGACCCCCGAGATTGTGATGGCCATAGCATGATGCAAACCTGGGGTGCATTGTCATCCAGGAAGAGACAAAGTTCTTATCAGCATTTTCCTTTTAGTTTGTCACCTCAACACATTTACTGAAATCAGTACACACCCAACTTGTGGGACACTATTTGCCTAAAGTACAGTAGGACAGGTTAAAGAAAGAGTTAGCAAGGGCGTCAGTGGGAAGTGAAGATGACACCCTCTGACGCCAAAATGGCTGGGCTCCACCATAACTTGCAATGGATGACAAAGAGATTTGATTCTGGATGCTAACAGTGAGCCAATGTTAGCCTTAAGGCAGCTACACACCGGGCCGATAATCGGCCGTTGGACAGTCTGACGAGTTCGGTGACTTGAGTCTGTTCGGTGTGTTCTGTGCCGTCGTCCGTCTGAGGGTCGTCGGCGTTCATTTTGGCCGACCTAACGTGTTCAGTCGGCGGCAGGGCAGTCGGGACTCACCCGGAAATGGCGAGCGGAATGAGCGTGACTAGAGTCTCTCAAAATCTGACGAAAATCTTTTAAACTGACTTTTGTTGATCTGAAATGAACTGCACGGCCTGTTTCTCGCTTAAAATGTTTTCAGAAACATGTTTCAGCACGTGATGCGTTCGTCCAATCAGCTGCCGGTTTTCATTTTTTGGGAAACAATACAGATTAGCGCCGCCTGCTGTTATGGAGACCTATTACGTCTTATCTATTCGGTGTGTTCTGATGCACTTTTTGGACCAACTCGGGGTGACTGATCAGTCCGACTGGATTTTGGATCTGGTTGGTGTGTAACTGCCTTTAGTGTGGCAAACTGGAGCTGATTAGACCAAAACGGTTCACCACCCGAAACGTAGTCGAATATCTGAGCTTTTCCCCCCTCGACCAGACACTCAGACCCATCTATCTTGGTGGGGATTTTTTAAGAGAGTGGTTACAAAAGACACAAATGGTTGGAGACATTGGGTAACAGAGTGGCTGGATCAAAGACTGTCGCCATGTTGTTTTTGAAACCAGAGGTGACCACATTTAAACGTGAGAGTGGAGCTGAGGAGGAGTGATAAATAAGCTGAACACTAAGTTTCCAGCTAATGCTAAGTTACCAGCTAGCTTAGTTAGCAAGGTGCATCCGTAATACTAATATTGGCTAGCGAAAAAGAGACTTACAACAAATGTACTTACAGGAAAAAAATGAACAGCCAACTCCGTATAGTGTCTTTTAGTACAACCGACACTGAACAAGACACTTTAAGGCGACCAAAATATTACAATGAACTTTCATGACCTGAAAACACACTGTGAAAGGGTCAAAGGTCTAAAAAAGAAAACATTAACAACACCCAAAAAACAAGTTCACGGCTATTTAAATGTACACGGTGCCGTGGATATGCATTAAGCCTCTATCATGATTGAAAGGTCGCCGTGGTCGTCGACTTATCAATCACACGGTAGCCACGCACTAAAGCATCCCCGGCTTTATCGACTATTTGACTCTAAATGGGACCAAAATTTACAAAATGAACATCGTGCTATATTAAAGAAGTCTCTAACAATATACCATAAACTCATTAGGAAAATGTTTACTGAGGTAAACGTACTTTATTATCACATACACATAAATGTAGCGAAATTAATTTTCTGCATTTAACCCATCCCTCAAGGGAGCAGTGGGCAGTCAATCACAATCACAATCACTTTAGAACCTAGTACGTTTTTGATGGTGGGGGAAACCAGAGCACCCAGAGGAAACCCACGCAAACATGGGGAGAACATGCAAACTCCACTACATGCAACCTTCTTGCTGTGAGGCCACAGTGCTAACCATTGGGTCACCATGCTGCATAATAAATCAGAAGGGACATGTACTCTTAGGGCCCTATTTTAACGATCTGAAACGCAAGTATGAAACGCAAAACGCAAGTAGCTTTGTGGGCGCTGTTGCTATTATACCGGCGGGATAAATGACTCTTGCGCCCGACGCAAATCTAAAATGGGTTGGTCTGAAGTAGCTAGGTGTGGTTTGGGCGTAACGTGCAATAAACCAATCAGAGCGTCATCTCACATTCCCTTTAAGAGCAGGGCGCTTGTTCCATGGCGGATTGCTATTATGACGGCGGATTTGCCTGGCGCACGCCAGCGGGAGCTGCCGATGCGAGATGCGGCAAAGTAATAAATGCCCGTCTTGGCTGGGTGGCGATGTTGCTGTGGCCACTCGGGTGCATCTCCTCAAGTCTGGAGAGGATTGCTGCAGCCATGGAGCGTGGGCCTCCAAACGCACCACCTGCACCTGTTGTGCCCTTCCTCTTCCCCCCCACTCCATCTCCGTCCACCCGCTCCACCAGGAGCGCATCGCGCATTACTCCAGATTCACCAGATTCCAATCCCGCCGTAGTTCAACATCACGTCTCCTTAAGTCCTCTAATATTTCCTCATTTATGTCATCAACACATCCATGATTCATGGAAATGTGTAAAACACAACAAGCCACAAAGAATGCTGCGACTTTTTGAGGACTGTAAGTGCCTCCTGATCTATCCAAACACATGAAGCGCATTTTCAGTAATATTTTCCTTTATAATTATGTATGGTTTTCAAAAATGGGAACTGCTGTAGATGAGAGAAGTGTATGCGTTGTGCACACGCTACATTATGGCCAAGGTGCGCGCCCTAAAATAGCATCTGAATAACGCGCTACTGACTTTAGACTAGCGCCACTGATTTTTAGACCAGGTTTTTCCTGGTCAGTGGCTGAATTGTTTTCTGAAACTGCAGAATAGCACAAAGTAACGTTTGCGCCGGAACACGCCTCCTCTTTTCGCTGAACCGCCCCCGAGAGCGCAAATACATTCCCTAATTTACCGACGTGCGTCTGTGGAGGGAAAAGTCCGCTGTGCGTCGGGTGCAAAATAGGAATGATACATGCGTCGGTGTACAAAGGCAATTGCGCTGAGTGCAAGATAGGGCCCATAGACTTCTTTACACTCTGATTTCTTTCAGTTGCCTCCTGCTGGCCATCAGAAAGAATGCAGGTTTAAGGCACTTCCGCATTGGCTTCACTTTCCAGGTCTGGAGGTTGCTGCTTGGGCTGGAAGTAGAACAGTAAAAAAAGTAGTTAGCTGCTACAGCAACATGTCTTAACATGTATTTATGCCTTTTATCCATTTAGGAATATTTGGTCTTTGTAAGTAGAAAAAAATAAAACACACACACACACACACACACACACACTCACACACACACCATTCAGATCCTGCAGAATCATACTGAAGTGATTCTGATGGGCTCGCTGAGCACATCTCTTTATCTGTCTCTGTCTCCCTCGGTGTCTCTTTATCTGCATTTTTCTCATAGTGGAGCCTCAGACTGATGTTTTCAAACTCTTATAGACACAGAAATGAATTGACAATTGAAAAAGAAACAGAACCCATGCGGCAGGATTGTTACCCAGTACGTAGTGTAGAGTTCTTTACCTGTCCGAGATGATTTTGGTGGTGCTGTGGTGATTTTAGTATCTTGTAACATTTAACATCACTGTCAAGGAAGGTGAATACAGGATCTTATTATCCAATACACATATTAGGTAGCCATAGCAACACAGCGCATCAACATGTGGATGCAGGATTTCCCACCACAATTAAAAAAAAGATCAAAACTAAAGTGTGTTGTGCTCGTATGCTGCTACATGTTATTTGTCATTGTCAAAGTTATTAAAACGTAATTAGCAACCAAACTCTTCATTTGACAGCCAGTCCCGTCCTTGTTTTTCTGCTTCTCATCTGCCTGCTTACCACAAGGGAGCGCTGTTGTTCATGTTTGCGCATCACTTGACCCTTGTGTGGTGTTCGGGTCTGTGGGACTTATGCCATTTATTATTTCTTCTAACTCAAACTCATTGGCCTTGGCTAATTTTCTGTGAAGAACATAACAAATAACTTATTTTCAATGACTGCACACAGTACACCCCCCCTACACATAACTATTACATATGAGGTGTTCAGGTCTACTGGACCCGAGTGTATTTAAATGTAGGTGCTTTGAAACTATGTTGTCTTTCTGCACCTGCTATTCCCACACAAAGTTACACAATTGTTACATTTAAAGCACTTCCACCTGTTCTGATTGAGTTCTAAGAAATAAGCACCAATAATGATCACAAATCTTGTTTCTATTTTTTTTTTTACCTTTTTTATAATTGAATTTCCTTGTTTTCTCACAAAAAAGCAAAAATTATCAAATGATCATAAATGTGATCTCACAGGGGTAAATGGCAAATATGAACCATAAATGATTATATATATCATATATATATCATTGGTAACTGAGCTAAAGTAAACATCTGTTAAGTATTTTTACATAAATTGTTATGGCTGTATTGATTTAAAAGCCTAATAATGTGGTGGGTCCACCAGACCCGGGGACAAGGGTGAAATGATGTTTGACATTACGTTGAGAAACAAAAACAGAGGTGTTAGACCGTTCTGCTTTTACATCTCTGTGAAGTCAGTCACAACAGGAAGTGGCTTTTAGAAAAACCATTCTATTTCTGTTTGAGTGTTGATTCTGTCTTTTTTCTTCCTCTATAAGCATACGTCTGACTGTCTGCTCCACAAACAACATTACAATCCTGTACAGCTTTGATTATCAGGTGGAATTACTGTACGAGAGATTTGCCAAACGTAAAATTTGATTTTGAATTATTCAAACACAATATTTATTGCTTGCCTGTTCAGCTGTTCTCAAGTAGAGTAGATCTTTGGTACATCAAGTATAGACTAAACCACAGTTTTAGTCAGTCAGCCACAGTGCTGCTTCAGTTCTTCTTGATAAGGATGCTAAAGCTGAGAGGGGGGGGGGAGAGGGACACCAAGGTGGAAAATTGACAATGACAAAATGTCAGAAAAATCATTTCTCACTGTAGAAAGATTAAAAAGTAACATCTCCTTATAAATCTAGATTTGGCTGCATGCTTATGTGATAAATGCTAAACAAATTACTCTTTCATTGTGGAGCTAGAAACTAAATTGTCAACGAATGGCTCCCAGAAGATTTCCTGAGGACAGGAGATAAGACTTTTTTTTTCGGTAACACTCTACTTGAAGGTATTGTTGGGTTTTAAAAAGTTAAAACATTGTTAATATTTGATACCAATGTATGTGGATTTTTTTGAGGACGAAAGGAAAAAAGGCAAATTGAAAGGACCGGACTGGTTACTGCTGAATTTTCACAAGGGCCCAGAATGAAATGGTAAGCCAGAGAACCCATTTTATCAAAACTCTGCAATAGCTTATTTAGGAATATTTTTTAGGTGTGAAAATTCAGCAGCCATGAACTTGTAAGTAAAATTAATTTAAAAGTAATGCCCAATTGAAACAGCATTGAAAGTGATAAGTCAAAACAATTGTTTTTGATTGTGTGTGTTGTGTGATTGTGTGAAGCTTAAAAAGACTACGTAGAAAGTCCATGGTTATAGTGCACATAGAAGCACATTTTTAAGCGGCCAGGTTTAGAATCCTGTAAAATTTTAGTGTTAAAGGTCCCATGGCATGAAAATGTCACTTTATGAGGTTTTTTAACATTAATAATAATAATAATATTCGTTCCCCCAGCCTGCCTGTGGTCCCCCAGTGGCTAGAAATGGTGATTAGGTGTAAACCGAGCCCTGGGTATCCTGCTCTGCCTTTGAGAAAATGAAAGCTCAGATGGGCCAATCAGGAATCTTCTCCTTATGAGGTCATAAGGGGCAAGGTTACCTCCCCTTTCTCTGATTTGCGCGCCCAGAGAATTTGGCCAACCCATGAGAGAGAGAGAGACATCATGGCTTTCAAACGAGCAAAGTGGCAGTTGGTCAAGGCCACACCCCCACCCTCCACCTTGCCCCCCCCCCTCTCCTCCTCAATAGCTACAGACACAGAAATGGCACATCCTAAGGAAAGCTCATTGTGGGACTGGCTCTAGTGGCTGTAATTCTGCACCAAGGCTGAATTTCGGGAAAGGGACTTCAGATACAGTATTAGGGGACCACTAAGGTCTATATAAAAGAGACTTCAGATACAGTATTAGGGGACCACTAAGGTCTATATAAAGAGACTTCAGATACAGTATTAGGGGACCACTAAGGTCTATATAAAAGAGACTTCAGATACAGTATTAGGGGACCACTAAGGTCTATGTAAAAGAGACTTCAGCTACAGTATTAGGGGACCACTAAGGTCTATGTAAAAGAGACTTCAGATACAGTATTAGGGGACCACTAAGGTCTATATAAAAGAGACTTCAGATACAGTATTATCCCATGTCATGGGACCTTTTAAAAAGACCGAATTGAGACGGCGACAGAGTACCTAGGCTCTGTGCGGTCACAAGAGTTGTGGCCATAGTGTTAGAAAGACCGCGACAGAAAAATTCTCTGTGAGGTTAAAGAAGTTAACCTAGTCTGTGTGAAAAATAGGAAACAATTAAATATGGGGTTGTACATAGGCTACTGTAAATTAATTCCAATAGGATTGGTTGTGTGGAAATTGGGAGTTTGCGGCCGGCGAATCAGTGTGGTTTGTGTTTTTTTTAAATTGAGAACACGCAGCTCAGCAATGTTGTTTAAATAAGGAAGCATTGGAAATAGAATTGGAATGGAAATCTTACTACTAAGTTTCAGTTATTCTTTCAACAAACAGACTTTTAGAGTATTGTCTCCTGTGTTGATGAAGGACTGTCTAGGAGACGCTGGGGGTTTTCACACCTCATTCAACCACAATAGGTGCAGACAGATTGAATCTATGTAAATGTCTGTGAATGAATGCTTGTTGAATCATGGTAAAAATTTTTTCTAGAATTATCTTGGTGTTCTCTAATGTCTGTAATTGACATGAGTGCATTTTATTTTTGAAGATAGGTGCATTTTATTTTGATTCACTATATGCTATTTTTTCTTTTCGGTTTGTTTTAAGTAGGATTGTGTCTGTGTGATAAGCCCATTGCAAGTCAAAAACTGTTAGAACTTTTTCACACGTACGTCACACTCTAATTTAATTCTAATAATAATTAATAATTCTAATTTATACTGTTTATTGATCTCCAGTGGGGAAATTACAATTTACACTCTGTTTGTTAGAAATCACTACACACAGGCCTGAAATACACACAGACATGCTCAGGACCTATTCATGCACAAATGGAGAGATGTCAGAGTGAGTGGGCTGCCAGTGCTGGACCAGCACCCTGAGCGGTTGGGGGGGGGTATGGTGCCTTGCTCAAGAGCACCTGGCAGTGCCCAGGAGGTAAACTGGCATCTCTCCAGCTACCAATCCACACTCTGTACTTTGGTCCGTACTCTGATAGCCATCAAAGACAAAAGGTGCCATTGTTCGAATTCCTGCTATCACCAATGCAACTCCCCCATTCTGCCTGTGAAGAGAGCACAAGGGGGGTGGAGATACATTTAGCAAAAATGGGTAAAATAAATTGAGCTGTTTTAAGCAATGTAACATTAGCTAAAATTGTACCAAAATTAATTTAAGTTTCCTAGGGTTTTTCCAAGACTTAATTTAGTACATGCATATTTGGCATTTTGGTGCATCCTGACTAAAAATGGATTTGTTTCTAACTTGAAATGGGGAATAATATGCATATGTTGGTTTATTCGTACATTCTTTGATTAGTTGCATTTTTGTTCATTCTGATCCTTCTGCTTTGTTCCTTTATTATTTTTTGGTTTGCTGGTTTTTAATATTTTTGATTCGATAGTTTGTAAATATTTTGTTTCATGATCTTAAAATTAAAAAAAAAAAAAACCAAATCCTTTTCTCAGAATGTTGAATGTGACACACAGAGTGACACATGTTAAAAGAAGGATGGTGACTGATATAAGACATTGATTTGTTAAGATTAATCAAGCAGCCCATTCCCCCCCTTGAGAGACTTTGGAAAATACTAAGATAACTTTATACAGTGAAAAATTGCGGTGATCTTTGAATATACGGTATGTTTTTGTAATTGGTGATATGTATGTCTAATTTCAATGGACGGATGATATTTGGGATCATTTATTTTGTTTTGGACCATTGTCTTAAGGACTTTGGAAAACACAGATGACAAAGGAAACATTTCTCCTCCATGAGAAATTAATGGACAAATCAAGGACAAACTCATATCCAATTATTTTCGTTGTTTTCACACCTAGACATTGCCCGAAATGAAAACACTAATATGACTTTTGCAAAAAGTCAGTCCGTCAAAGCCATTTGTTCGCAGGTGAAAGCAGCGCAGTCGTTCGCCCTGATGGCTTTATGGCTTCAGCTGTTCAGGAGATCCAGATCCAGGAAAACGGGTTCATTCCAGGTGCTGCTGTACACCAACATTGCAGTGATCTGTGAAGGACGCCACATGGGTCCATGCTCACACTACATGGGATCAACAGCCCAGCAGAGGGCCAACAAACAGCTGACCAGACGGCGACGGAGAGCATGGAGCGTCGCTGCTGCAGACTTCCTGTGGGGGCTTCCTGACCTGCTGATGCACCGGAAAAAGCTGAGGATGGCTTTTTTCCTACAGGCAGCCCACCCAGCGCACCCACATCTTGATTGTTTCAGAAACAGGAACTGTCCTGTTCTGAAAAGGAGGGAGAGACGTTTCTGTGATATGAGAAATACTCATCAAAAGTCTGAGAGGGTGTTCAACTCCTGTTTTTTTCTGCTGGCAAGTCTTCATTGCATTTGGTGGGATGTGGCCTTTGAATGCAAACACAGCTAGAAGAACACCAACGCCAATACAAAGTTGACATTAAATTAGTTTGGGATGTCTTTGTAATGACAACTTGACATTAACCAGGATGACATAACCAGAAGATGTATTTGTCATGACAACTTGACATAAAATTTCTTTGGAGTGTCCTTATTAAGACTACTTGACATTAAACAGGATGACATTATGTCAACTTGTCATGATCAAGAAAACTTCTGGTAATGTCACTTTGATTAATGTCATGTTGTCATAATTAAGACAGCCCAAACAATGTCAACTTGTCATGACAAAAACCGAATGACACTTAATGACAGAAGTCATAAATGTTTATAACTTGTTTATAACGTTTATGACACGTTCATGACAGTGTCATGTCATAGTTATGACAGTGTCATGTCACGATTATGTCGATACCTTCAAGTAAAGTGTTTCCAATGTTTCATACTTTTTTGAAAAACCTACGTACATGTGCCCACAATGTTCATTGACTCTTATTAAGGGTCAGTGTTGTTACCATCATTCCCCATACACCATATGACAATAGTGACAATTCTTCATAGAAGACTTCAAGATGCTTAGAAGTGGGTATGTGTTTGGTTAGGAAAGGTCCTTTTATTGCTTGCAATGCACTTAAAAAAATATTTAAAGCTGATCAAAATATCACTACACCACTGGATAGAAAAATGTCCAGTTTTTCCCACTTTGTCAACTGAGAAGACCTCTTTGGATGAAGTATTGGCATTCAGTTATTAGGCTAAATGGAAGGGCATTACAGTACATGTAATCTACCCGACCTACTACAAATTTTACTTCAATATAATATATTTTCTTTTTTCTTTCATTATACCCTAAACCCCATTATTGGACAATGGACTTTTTTTTTTTTTTTACCTGATGATGATGTTATATGAAAAGTTATGTAATCACTAAAGTTATTACAATGTATATCCTCTGGGGAATAGAAAAGTCCATTCCAAATTTTTAAGGCAGTCAGTCCAATAAAAGAAAAGACATTTCACACGGAACCAAAAATATCAACCTGCTGATGGCGATAGAGGAAAAGTCGAGGGATTACCCCAGTAATTAGAAAACATCCTCTGGGGACCATGAGTGTCTACAAAATTTCGGGCCAATCTGTCAAGTAGATGTTGAGCTATGTCACTGGATAAGTAAAAACATTGATCTGCTGGTGGTATTAGATAAATAGTGAATACATCATCTGAGACATTAGGATGCATCCTCTGTGGACATTGCATTAATTTTCATGGCATTTGATTTAACAGATGTTGAGACATTTCACACAAACCCAAAAATAACAACTGCACAATGGTGCGAAAAAGAAAAGGCAGAGGATCAATAAAAGCCAGTAGGATTTATCCTTTGGGGACAATAAATGATGTACAAAATTACATAGTAATCCATTCAGTAGTTGAGACATTTTAGTATGGGCCAAAGTGATGGACTAAGTGATTGCCATCCTCAGAGCCACGCCTCTAGAGTAGCTAAAAAAACTCATTAATAAGAAATTAGAAACAACTCTCAGTGTAGCGTGATGCAACTCAACAGCACCACAAACTGCAACAATTAAATGACCATAATGTTGGTCAACTCTATTTTCTCTAAAACAGCTCCTACAATAATTGAACCCCGTCTCCTGAAAAAAGACATTCCCGGAACGATTCTGCATTTTCAATTGCGTTGTGAGGGAAATGTATTTTCCAGCGTTCATGCAGAACAGTTGCTGTTTTAAACACATGGTTAACGCCGTGAATTGAAACAAAACTACTTGGTTAGGTTTAGGAGAAGATGGTTGATTCGATGGATTCAAATAAGTACGTTTGTTACATTATATGATGTAAGTCGACGATGACTGTTGGGTTCACACAGGACATGAACAGCGGTCTCCTGGGTGAAAGTCTTTTGTTTTTTTTAACCGTCCATCCACCCCAACCTACTCCCTATGCAGACTTTGGTGGACTTTGATTAGAAACGTATTTGTGATATGTCAAATACAAACGTTATCAGGGACAAAATATGTTTCCCTTAATACATAATTGAGAATGCAGCTTTGTTGTTTGGAATGGTCATTTTTAGGACAACTGGGAAAAATATGTTAAAGAAATATATTGTATTCCATTATTCATAATTATTTGCACAATTGTTACTGTACTGCGTATTTCTTCTCATCCATTTAGCTGTATTTTCAAAGACAAATACCGTAGATTAAGCACAGAACATACAGTCATGACAGTACCTAAGATAAAAGGCAAACGGCACGCCAAGTCTTTCACTCTGATTCAAGCACTTTACATCACTCAGTAAACGAACACATCCTCACTTTATCAGATCTTTGCGAAAGATAATCTGTGTGCAACACATGCATGTCTTTAGTTGGAACTTTAATGAGCAACCAAGGAAGTGTGGGAAATATTTTTTTGTTCACTGACCGATATCATGCATGCTCGTGTCATAGTCAGTGACGCTATCATGCTCTTCCGTTTACCACTATACAAAGTTAATTTGCTGGTGAATATTCTGGCATTTCTGACAGTTAATGCCATTAATGTCGTGGTTATTCAGATTATTCCAGAGTTGTAGTAACTACAGCTGTTCTGCAGCAGACTGTGTGAACTGTCTAATGTGTGCCGTTGTGTAACTTTCAATGCACTCTGCTACGCAGCGGCAGTGTTAGGTCGGCCTCTTCCTCTGAGGGAAGTTTCAGTGGTGAACGTCTGACACGCAATCTTAATCATGACTATTTGTTTGTGCTAATCATTTCCCTTTGACAATCATTTTCCTTCATACCATTAAATTACAATAATATGCTACATATAGGTGCTTTACTTCCAGACAACTCCATCCGTTCACAGTGTGGTAACTACCAGGCCTGCTAACTCCCTGTTTAATTACATTTGTTACATTCTATGTACTGCATGGACACAAGAGCAATTCATAAAAAAAACTGATCTCCATCCCAAAATCTTAATATTATTGACATCTTTACAATTATTTGTGCAATCTTCGCAAATACCTAAGATATGAACACATTTTGCTAAGCCTGAAAATGTATATCTGTCTCACAATCTCTGTTGTTTAGATCTCCAAAGTCCCGATCGTACTTCAAAGATGAAAAAAAATATGTTATCAAGGCAGCAACTTAGGATATAAACAGAGTGGTGTTGTAACTGCTGTGCTGTGCAACAGGGCTATGCAGTTACATAGTTTTTGTAAGGCACGGGCAAAAGTGTTAACAGCCACTCTGTGCTTGAGTCTGGTATGTTCCCCATACATCTGAAAGTTGGTTAGAGTTCTGCAGTAACGTTGTAATGACAGAGGTCCAGTAACAGTTGCTTGACCTAGTAGGCATATATGCCCTAAACAAATTACCATGAGGAGGATCTGTCAGTGCGATTCTCAAATGCCTCATACACAGTCCCACGTACACATCTTCAATGTAAACAGCTTTAACATGTGCAGACGCCTCCAGTATCTTTTTGGGTAAATCCAGTGAGAACACATAGCCCAGTCCCAGGGCATACGGTGGGTAACTAGACTCAGGGAAGGCAGACACCGGAAGAAACCACTTTGAGTTTTGGTCTCTGAGAACAGCAGCACCCCTTGCCACCATTCCTGTCATGTAGAGATGTCGGGGGGCTTTCAAAAGCATGTCGACGAGGTTGTGGACATTGAGGAACATGTCCGAGTCAATCTTCATGGCGTAGGAGGTGTTGGGGCAATGGGAGCTGAGCCATTCGAACATGACCATAGTTTTAATGGTGAGGTTATTGTAGCTGTCCAAGAAGTCACTCTGAAGAATATCATGATGTCTCTGGCTTTCTTGTAACACCTACAAGAGATAGGACACTGAATTTGAAGCAGCAATTAAATAATTTCTTGGCCACGCCCGAAACAAGCTAGCAACCAGTATATAATTACATGTCCAGCAGATACAGAGCAACATTAGCATTCATTTGGAGTCACGTTTCTGGTAGTCTATATCCTTGACATTCCACTTCTGGGATTGCAGGGATGTATGTCCATTTCCTTCCACTTTCTTTGTGTTGGCGTTCTAAACTCCGGTAGATTTATGAGGACTATGGTTGACTCCTCCTCGGATCTCTGCAGGGTAAATCCAGACAGCTAGCTAGACTCTGTTTATTCTGAGTTTTCTCTCGCACGACTATTTTACAGCGGCTCCGTGCAGAGCTTAGCGCCACCGATGACGATTGTGATTGTTTTCAAGAAATGCCAATAAACCAGAGCATGGTCTGGCAAAGCGAGACTATGTTTCTGGTGACCTGGCGAGTGTATATACCTGGTTCATTAGTGCTAAATGCTCCACTACCCACTTACCAGCTAGTCGCTAACTTTATTTGGTGCTGGGCAGGTAGCGTGCAGTGAGTTTATCAGAGCTTTTTCGCCAAAAATGCCTGCCTGCTGCTACAGGGTAAATGAGAGTGGTGAGACTGAAACAAAGTCATTGGCCTGAAAACCCAAACTGAAAGACATGGACCATAACGGTAGCCTATTAATCAGATCCTTGTTCCCATCAACATAGTTATGGCTTAATCCAAAACTCCCTTTAAATAAGAGACATATAGGCCAAAAAAGCTATTATAACTTTAAAGGATATGTATATGGTGGTCTTATAAGTCATTCACTTTGCTAAAGGAGCAACATGATATACCTCCGAATCAAATTTGGAGATACCAGGCTGCTCCAAATCGTCAAGTGACTCTGACACACAATTTAGTGAAATACTCAAATGTCATTAGTTTCTATGAGGAAGCTTCAATATACTACTCTTTTTTGCCAGACAGACTAGGCGAGCAGATAAGAGGCTTCAAACAGACAACCCTTAAATATCCTCTCGCAAGATTAGAACTAGAATAGCTCAATTCAAATATCTGAATAGGGGTTTATTGTTAGTGTACATATTTTTACACTTTACACTGTTCTCTGTTTTGTCTGTGTGTGTTGTGACGTTGGAAATATAGGAAAAAAATAAAACTTTTGTCATAGAAAAAAAAAAAAAAAAAACATTAACCATGTACGGCTGAGGGGAACTGCAAAGTTGGGTAATAATTTGCTATGAGTGTGTCAATGCTTTCACATTACTCATCATGATAAAAATATTGATTAGTGCCACTCTAATGTTTCAGTGCATTAGGAGACAGACAGCAGACACACATTCTTTATGTTGTCCTCATGCCACAGCATTCACTACACACAAACCCATTTAACCAGCTCAAAATCTTACCCATAACCCCATAGCTCTCTGAAGTGCATTTTGTTTGGCTGCAGCTCTAACCTCAACCTCAATTTCCTTGCTCTGATTACCTTGTGAATTTCACATTCTCTGAAGCATCTGCTGTAGTGCATTCTCATGCTGGTCTCTTTATTTTGCAAAGAGCAAGAACTGAAATGCACTAGGATTTCCCCCCAAAGGACCCCTGGAATGTCCCTGGAATGTTTTGCCCCTTTCTTGTTTAACGGTATGTTTTTTTCAAAGTAGAAAGGGATAGAGAATTCAGTTATTTCAAAAATCAACTCACTTGCTCCTTAATGGTTTCTGTCCCATCTTGCTGTTTGGACATTCCCAGCAGGAAGTAGTGGCTGACCACCCTGCCAAGCACAGTAGTTTCTTTGCCCCACGTGTTGCGGATTACGTCACGGGCCTCTCTGTTGTGGGGTGCGACTTGGATCATAAGAACCAAGAATGGGCTTTCCTGCTGACATCTATGGGGTTCGTCCAAAACGAAACCATACTGGTGCGGGTAAGCAACAAAGTACGCTGGAGGGCCATCTGGGGCATCTGGGGCCTCTGGGGAGACCTGTGCAAACAGAGGTTGGTATTTTGAGTGTTGCACCTTAATAGTACAGGATTTGTCGTTGTTGTTTTTTTTTCTTGTCCACATTCTAATATTAGCTTCATATTGAAAGACAAAATATGGAGCTACCAAGATGTGTTCAGACAAAAGTTTGCGCAAATCTTACTGCTGGACTGTCCAAAATAGCCAATTGTACAGTCTGTACAGATGTTAGCTTTAGCTAGCTAGCAACGTACGTATGTGGAAAGTGTCTGTGTGTGTCTCATAAGTTGTAGGGCAAAATTATATCTATTTGTGCCCACTTGCGTCTTTCCATCGACTTTGTATGCAATTGTGTTATGTCTAAAGCACGGTATGCGTTCTGTGTGAACACACCATGTTAGACAATCTCCTGTATTGGCACTAAATAGCAACTTGTTAGCATTTACTTGAAAATTGACAGCTGAGTGTTAACGTTGTCTTGACAAGTAAAAAGTATCGCTGGATTCAAACACAATTTTATGGTACTATAACAGCAGCATGACGACATTTTAAACAAAACAGCATGTTAAAGGGGAACACCACCTAAATAAAAAATTCCAATATGTTATTTCCATGGCCTAGGGAAGTTCAATCAATATTTGTGAGCACGAGCTTCTCTCTCTCAGAGCCAGAAACCAGAGAACTAAGTCTCAAACTTGTGATGCCATCAAGTATAAAGTCTGGAGCTGCTCCATAGACAATGAATGAAAGACTGATTGTGTTTTAGTTTTTATATCCAAATGAGCTTTATTCTATATTAATCTTCTCAGTTCAGTATACTGTATACTCAGAACATTCCCCTGGGTGCTCTTAGTGTCAACATAATTCCTAATGCATTGTCTCTGGAGCAGTTCCACTTTATACTTGATGACACAAATTTGAGTTTCAGCAGTCTAGTTTTTGGATTTGGGAGAGAGTTTTTCATTTTTACAAATATTTTTGGACTTTCTTAGAGCATAGGAATAACAATAAAGATTATTTTTGGCCTTTATAGGACTGCTGAAGACATGAAAGCGGAGGAAGAGGGGGAATGACCTGCAGCAAAGGGCTGTAGGTCAGAGTCAAACCTGGGACCACTGCATCTATATATGCGCACGCTCTACCAACTGAGCTATCCAGGAACAAGGAGGAAGTGTAGTTCCTCTTTAACAGTGATGCGTTACTGCTGATGACTCACCTAAATGACATTTCTTATTAACAGATGTTTTGGTTTTTTCCTTGGTCATGTTGACAGCTGCCTTTGTTTCAACATGACACTAAATATACTTACACTGTGGACTGTAGTAGTCTTATTGCTGTAAGATTGGCTTGAATGTGAGCGTGTCCTCCAATACTTCAAAGGCCATGATACTTTGGGGCTCGAAATGTAGAAGGTAATTAACATTACCATCACGAGTAATAGTATCCAAAAACAACACCATCTTCTAGGTCTTGTCCATGTCTTTTCACTGCCAAGACAAAAATGAAAGTTGATATCTTTAATGCCTCGTAACTGCATATCAGAAGCACTTTACTATCCATTACCGGATTGGAATCAGGAAGCACTTTGCTAATATTACCAGTAATGTAGGCGTTCCTCATTAGCTGTGATTAATGTGTAGCTGTTTAGAGCAGGGATCTTCAACAGGGGGTCCGGGACCGCCAGGGGGTCCTCAGAGTCACTCCAGGGGGGCCTCCAAAGTTTTTTCAAAATTTAAAAAGTCTTAACATGATTCCAACATATTATTAGCAAGTATAAATCCCCACTGATGGTAGGCTTACTGGCCAATAGGTAATGTAGTCACTAAGGTAGCCATCCACAGATACAGTTCATCCCAAAGGATTGACCGTTTCACATTTGTTTCACATTTAAGATTAACATTAACATTAAAACAGGATTTATAAAATCATTCCAACAGTTGTTAGGCTATTTCAATAGCTTGGTATTCTATGCAAAAAAGGTATCTATAAATGCTTTAGGCTGCCCTAAAAGTTATTGTAGGACCAGATTAATATGCAACTTCATTTTATACAATTGATGTAGTAGGGGGTCCCTGATCCGTCTCTCTTTCAGTTAAGGGCTCCTTGGCTTAAAAAACGTTGAAGACCCCTGGTTTAGAGCAAAGGAAGGAGGCTCTGCAGGAGGCATGAGATCAGAAACCACCACAACCACAAGCTTACTGCAAGCACTAAAACATTTGCAGAGTGTGATGTATGTTAACACATTGTACGTATTGATGCTTGAACTTGCTTTACAAGCTTTTCTATAGACTGTGGGCATATTCTATTTACTACGTAGCCTTCACAGAACATATACAGCAATCAATCAACAGAATCAAGAAGCTCCAACACGACATTAACAACGGACTGAATGTGAAACCCTGATAACGCTCTGGCTCCGCACATACCTGTCAAGTTTTGGATTTGAAAATAAGGGAAATTTTCCGGTGCCCACCTCAAGCAGTCCAACCACCCCAACCAAGCTCCAGTATCCCTTACATTTTAAGACAGGTGTACAAGAAAGCTAAAATCACCACTTGATGCAGAATGCTGAAAACATTTACAATTTATAACATTGCTTGTCTTTACATTTACATTTTATTTTCATTCCACACATTCTTTTCATTATATATCATATTGCTTTTCTTTTACAGTTTTTCTTTTAATTTCACATAACTTTTCTTTAGTGAGTTATTGTACAAATTTGTTGCAGACTTTGCATTCTTTAAGACTGTTTTGGAAGGAGTGTATTAGTGGGCTGGGCCAGAGTGGTTCATTTTACATGAGAGTAGAGCGCAAACAGTTCTGTTGTCTAACGTCTTCCTATTCTCTGGAACAATCTTTCGTACCATGCTAAACACCCTTTCTCAACTTGCATTGCTATGGGGAATTTATAGTAAAGCCTTCATAAGTTTTGGCAGCGCACCGTCTCTGTCGTAGCGTCCATCATCCGTCTCTGTTTTTTTTCCCCCGCGTTGTCACTCATCATTTGACCTCACACAGTAACCTCGCGACAACTGCCATCTACAGTACCTGTAGTAGGCTACTGCACGTGGCAGTTATCGCGAGGCTAATGACAGAGCTCGGGCCCGGGGTATTATTATTTTTTAATAACGCAGGTTAAAATACGGGAGATTTACAGGAAAATACTAATACGGGAGGACGGCGGAAAAGAAGGGTAAAATACGGGACTTTCCCGGCCAAAACGGGATACTTGACAGGTATGGCTCTGCACCGATATGCACCAAAATTGGCTATAGTGGGAGACATGGGATGGGAATCACGCGAGGCTCGTAGGAAGCTACGTATAGCTCAGTGAAGGAAGGGTGGCTACTTTTAGGAATCTAAAATATGACATGTTTTCAGTTATTTCACACTTTTTTGTTAAGTATATAATTCCATATGTGTTCATTCATAGTTTTGATGCCTTCAGTGAGAATCTACAATGTAAATAGTCATGAAAATAAAGAAACACATTGAATGAGAAGGTGTGTCCAAACATTTGGCCTGTACTGTATATGCATGTTGTATGGGTTTAGTGAGTCCACTTTTTATTAACCCTCTGAGGACGAAAGACGCACCGGCGAGTCCAAACTATGTTTGACAAAACTCCTACTCAAGAAGCAATATTACAAAATTTCATTTCAGACATGTATTTACTATTTTAATCACATATAACCTAAGACTCATTTCAAGCACCGAAACAATTTGTACAACACATCGTGAGTTAAGGTTTGTTTTCAAAAGAGATTTGAGGAATTTCAAAAAGCGAACATCAACGTTTCAGCTTTAGCGCCGAATGATCTCTTTACACATTGCTCTAGAAAAAAATGTGGGCGTCACTATACGGAAAGTTTGTTTTGAACATTTTGATATGAAACGCGTCGGGATCAGGCCGTGGGCTGACGATATACTGTATGGACCAAGCCAAAACGAGACTAACAAACGAGACAACGCGCCCATAGGTCTGGAAGGCACTAGGATTAGGCAGTGGTTAAGGTTAGGGTTAGGTGCCTTGAAGTCGACGGTCGCAGCGCTGCCTTGAAGTCGACGTTGGGGGCTAAAAACACCAGTGATCGCCCCCTACTACATAGATTGTATAAAATTAAGTTGCATATTAAACTGGGCCTACAATAACGTGTAGGGCAGCCTAAAGCATTAATACATACCATTTTTTTTTAATGCATAGAGTGCTTTTAAAAAATTACCAATAATTTGGTGGCCCCCCTGTAGTGACTCTGAGGACCCCCCCTGGACGGCATCACGTTAGAAGAAGAAAAGCGGATCTGTATGATGTGTCGTCGAAACGATATAAAAAATTAGTTCCAATTTGTTTTCTACTGTTCTTTTTATTGTGAACAGCGTGATGCTTTGTTTAGTAAGATAAAAACACATATTGATTTTGTAAATAATAATATGCTCAACAGCTAAGATGGTGTGTGGATGATGTGAAACATAAATGAGTTATCTTGAGAAAGCCTGGGTGAAGAGTAAAAAAAAACCAACCTCTTTACCGAGATGATCTGTTTGTTATGTTTCGGTTTTGTTTTTTTGTGGCTCTTTTTTTTTTTTTTTTTTTCCACATGCTATGCACTGATTATGTGAGACCGGAAGATGCATGTAAAATAGCGGTGTCTCGTAATTCCATGCGGCATCAGCCAAATGTTTGGCATGACACAGAAAGAAAACTAAATTAATGTTTTACAAATATAGTACGACTCCAATGACCCCTCTTTAAAGTGCTCATATTATGCTTTTTGGCTTTTCCCCTTTCCTTTATTGTATTATATATCTTTTTTCTGCATGTTATAGGTTTACAAAGTGAAAAAGCCCAAAGTCCACCCCAAAGGGACTTACCATCTCCAACAGAAAACACTGTTCACAAACTGCTCCAAACAGCTCTATTGTAGTCCAGCCTTTACTTCAGAGACAAACGTGGTCACTTTGTAACACATGTTATAATGCTCGCCTAGCTGCTAGTGTGGCACGACCTCATACTCTGCTGCTGACTGGCTAGTAGTCCTTACCTAGGTACTGAGCATGTGCGACTCCCAACAAAGATGGAACAAAAGTGAGATGCCTCACTCTGTAGCTAAAACAGAGAGCTCAACACACAGGGTGAAAAGAGGAGCAGTACAACAAAAATATGGTGCTTTTTGAAAATTAAACCATGTAAACCTATTCTGATATAAGCTCTAAATACAATTATGAACCTGAAAATAAGCATAATATGAGCACATTAATAAAATATATAAATATATTTAGACATTCTCACTCCAGCACAGCTGCTCATTTTCCCGTCACATGGCACTTCCTTGTATGTCGGTTAAGGTCTACTAGCTTTGTGGTAAGTCTTTCAACAACAGAGAACAAGTTCACCAGCCTGTAGTGTGCAGACGGCTAAGAAATTCCTCATTTCCACATTTATCCAAACATGCAGTATTACTTCTCATGCAGTTTTTTGGGGCATAAATTACATGCATGTGGAATGAATATGTCATACACTGGCAAAACAATCTCCATGTATTTGCACCCCAACATGTTGTGCTCAGGCTGAGTTGCTGCAGTATGTCGCCACACGTTTTAAGGCCATGTAGAGAGGGCTCACATGAGGTGAGCTGCACAATTATCTTAAAGGTGCTTTTTTGACGTGTTTCGGCGAATGTTTGCTAAAGCATATCATTGTAAATAATTGTACATTGTATGTATTGTACAGATAGAACCAAGGAAAAAAAAATCCAAAAAAATGGAAAACATGAATGTAATAAAATTAAGAAAATATCACCAAAAGATATGGTACTGTATGCTAATTATTATTATTATTATTATTGTTGTGTTATGTGCTTTTCTCTGCAGAAAAACAAGATTGTGTTGGTATTATTCATTATCAGCTAGGAAATGACATTTCCTTTTCTTGTTGAATACTCGATTAAAGATTACATTTAAGTCATAAATGTACATTAGACATGAGCTCTCATGTTTGTGGGGAGTGGAGTCTCTACTGCAATCAATCGGACTGATCCATTTTAATAATAAGCCGGACAAGATTCCTTATAAAAGCTTTCATCTTTATGAAGCACACTCAGCCTTGGACTTTACTGTACTGTATGATCCTTTAAAGTCGATACATTTTGAACAAACTAAATTAAAATGTGGACTTACCCTTTGGAAGCAGAGCTCTCCTGCATTTTCGAAAAGCCAGAGAATGATTTCTGACTGTCGTGACAGCTACAGCGAGCTAGCAGACAGACAGCAGGTACGAATGAGGATGTGTATGTGGAAGTCTAACTGTACATTGCATTGTGGTTTTTGTGGTGAAGTGTTTCAGACAAACACACAGGCACACACAGACAGCTCTGCATGTGACGACAAGCACAAAAACATAATATGTATGCTGTTGTTGGATATTACTTATAATGACTGCTGATAAAGCCTGCTGAATGTGTTTTAAGTGGGAGCATAGATAACATGACTCAACATGCATCTTTCAACTTTGAATCATTATTGTAACACCATTGCATTTACCAGGAACTACTTCTCTTCTTTTTTATCCTGCTTTTAACTCTATATCTCTTATGCCATCCACTAAACTCTGACACCATCGCATGTCTAAAGAAAATCTGTCATTTTGAGTTTTTTAGTCACAGACTAGACATTTTTTCTACCAAGGCTTTCTGTACGATAATATCAAACACGTTTGATTTTTGTCGGAACGCCAAGTCGTTGGAATCGCTTGAAAAGCTGGTCGGCATTGCAGATGTTAACCCTTGTGTTGTCTTCCCGTCAACCATGAACTTGTTGTCCTTCCTGGTCAAAATTGAAAATTAACTTTTTTCTGGCACTTTTTCCAATTACTTGACGCTTTAAAAAGTTTTTTTTGGCACTTTTCTCAACGCTTTTTAATTCATGATCGATAAACCTAACTTATATGACATTATCCTTACTTTCTGAGTTAAAATTAAATTATGAATTATTTTGACTAATTAAGATCAGAGGATGTTGAGTGGATAACCACAGACTGGTACATGCCAAAGTTTGGTCAGGATGCTGTTTTGAAACCATAAAAAAAACAAAACATTAAATGACATTAAATTAAACACAAGTAATCAATCAATTTTACCCGTGAACAATGTTGTATCAAGGTTCCATACAGTGTTCATGCATGTATCCAAGTTATTTTGGGCAATTTGGTTAAAAGAAACCCATATTGCTGATATAAAAAAAACTTAAAAAATCGGTAAAACATTAACACATGGGTTAATACTTGCAATTTCTAGTTTTTTACATGTTCAACTCAAATCTTCTATTGTTCAGTCCCTCCAGAAAAATGCGATCGCATAATTCAATGCATAATCAGCCAACGTCCGCATATTTATGCAGGGGCCGCATTTTTTCAAATACGCTGCATTTTCGCTGCATAAATTGCCGATTTCCGCACAATATATACGGGGCTTGCATGATTTCATAATCCCCGCATTTTCGTTGCAAAAAAGTCACACATATCTTAACAGAAAGTTGAAAAATGTTGCGTGTTCTTCACACAAGAGCAGCCATTTATCCCTGTTGCCATGGGAACGTTATGAAGTGACGTAATTACACGACGTGAACGTCATCGAAAAGCAGGGTGTTGGGGGGGATCACTTTTTTTTTCTCTTTTTCATCAAACTGCAGTTTTTGCAAGTTCCCACTATTTCATCGCAAAAAATTGCATAAATATCCCGCACATTCCATCGAATTTTTTAAGAAAACGTGCCGCATAATCTAATTTTTGCCCGCAACAATCACAAAAAAACTCTGGAAGGACTGATTGTTGTATTTAATGTAGCTCAACTGAAGCCTTTTCTACGTTGAAAGACATAATATTAAAGGATAGCTTCAGTATTTTTGAACTTGGACCCAACATTTTCTAGAGTTTGTCCTGTATTGAGCACCGTCAATTACCGTCCACTGAAAGTTCTTGTTTTTGACACTGACAGGCTCATATTATTGCTTTTAAGTGTCTGACAAAAGGAAAGGAATTTCCTACATCAGTCAACATTTTTGTTAAAGAGTAAGATCCTTTTTGTCTCACTTAATACTGGACCAACTTTAAAATTTGTTGTTCCCATCAGTCACTTAGAAACAAAAACATGGAAATATGGTCCAGGTTGAAAAACACCAGTTATCCTTTAACTTAAAAATGATTTCCCAACTTGGGTTTAGGTTCATTTTACTTTTAACTAGGTATAAAAAAATAAATAAATCATTGAAATAAATGTCTGTTAAGTCTAAGGGTGGCTCCCGGATCATGGAAAGTGAAACTTGAATCTGTCATGGGGCGGTTAGATTTACTGACTCACTTTAAAAAGATTTGTTCAAAGTTCCAAAGATTTGCGACAAAACCAATTTTGAAAGTTGCATGGAATATGGTTGAGCGACCTAGAGAGTGACTGAAGAGAGCGAGCGCCATTAAAACAAAGCAGTGAGTCAAAGAAATACAACTTTTTCGCCGTTTCATCACTAGGTATGTAACGGTGGCGAGCATCGCACTATCACTAACGTTATCCACATTCATATTTAGACGCAACAACTGACATATTCACCTACAAAAAAGCCTGAAAGTCGGAAGTTAGGATGGAAGTACAAAGAGTCGTGCTATGAACTTGATACAGCGTCTCGTCTCGTCTCATTGGTGTAAACTGGCAGGTTTCAGAACGGAGCAGACTGGCGCGTTGCAAGTTGCTGCAAGTTTATACTCGTCTCGTCCAGAATCTTTGTTCTGAACTGGACTTTAGTCGAATCAGGCTCTTTCCATTGAAGCATCGAATATTTGACTATTTAGGGTCGCCCCTAGTTAAAGGTGCCGTAGGTAGGATTGCGAAGATCCAGGACTTAGCCAAACTTTTTTAACGTCGACAACTTCTCAGTACCTCCCCCCTTTCAGGTAAAGCCCAAAACAATCTCCTAAGCCCCTCCCCCCACAAGGGAGAATGAATGCGTGTCCATGAGCAGTGATTGACACGCAGTTAGACACCCCCCCCCCCTACAGGCTGGAGGTGGTGCCAGAGGAGACAGATTTATTTTTTAAATGACCTGCTTCATGTAGTTCTACTGAAACATAGGGTCAGTTTCAGCAAATATGACAGAAAGTTAGTTTTATAAGTCTTACCTACTGCACCTTTAAGTCACTATTTATAGCTGAATGAGATAACACAATGGTGACTGGAATGGAGTGAACACTTTTGCATTTCCAGTATTATTATCACGAACTGGTGTCTGCAGTTACATTCCTGGGCAGTTTGTAATCACAATGACATTTTTTGGAGGGGAGTTTCTTATTGCTGTGTTTCTCCCACCTCTTATCTGCACTATAAAGATAATGTGTGTAAAATTTTCTCTTAGTAAAATTATGGCATCAGTGACATCTGAGTGACGACATTTGAGATAAAATGTCACAGATGTCACAATCAGCATACATTTTTCTTTGAAAATACAATGATACGTTTGTAATATACAGTAGTTATGAGTTCTTAGTAACTTCAGTTGTGTGTGGTTTATGAGTAATATATTAGGGACTCACTGGATGATGTGTATGTGAATATGTCATATTCTGTTTGGCTGGAAATTTTTTCTCTGGCTCCTCACATTTCATAACTTCAAATATAATTTGATAATAGGTATATATGAGCTATCATACATAGCTCACATGACAGAAGTACATGCATTAGGTGAGGGTTTATTGTTTTTTTGAAATACTAGTGTCAAGCGATTCGTGGAAGGAGGCAGGTTGAGGCGGCGGATGGTTCAAACAAACCGGACTTTCACCCAGGAGACCGGGGTTTGGGTCCCATTTGAAAATAAAAGTTTGGCGAGTATTTCTTTTACTTTACAGAACAAACGGAGCTAAGTCACGTTCAGCATCACGTGCGTAACCCAAAGTTATGTCTGATTTCAACCCCAACCCCAATCTTTTTCTAAACTCAACCAAGTAGTTTTGGTGCCTAAACATGACCACACTGCAACGTTTTACAAGTTTACGGAACAACGCCACATTCTGCGTCACGTTCATACTCGGACGTGAAGTGACGCAACAGATTATTTTAACCCGAACCAAGATCTTTTTCTAAACTTAACTAAGGAGTTTTGGTGTCTAAAGCGGCCTACACATAATCTGCGGTAGAACCACAAGGTAGGGCGAAGAGCAGAGCGGCAAATCGCAGCACACGTACGTTCTGGAATTGGTTGCGCCTTGAAAGCTCATCGGTAACTAGGTCAAAGTTGAAATAATTTTTAAAATTTGAGTGCAGCGCTCGGCGTAAATCCGAGCAGTGGCAACACCAATGGTAGCGCTGAGCCTGCACTTAGTTGGGCGGCACCGCTCTCCCCATAGGAAAACCATGGAACGGCCAGCGCAGAGCAGTTTTCCCGCGGATCATGTGTAGGCGGCAAGTAGGTTTTGTACCAAAACATAACCAAACTGTGAACGTTTCACAACGTTAACAATGTGTTTTAAACCACGAATGTTTTGTTGTTTACATACGAGGACGGAAAATGCTCGAATTTCCTGCCACCGCAATGGGCGCCAACTTATGAAACGCTCCCTGTGGGTTGTATTAGGCCGGTTACACACTGGCTGCGTGGCGTGAGCGTGTCAGCTGCGTGGCGTGTCCGTTTATATTTCGGCTCCCATGGTAACAGGTTAGAGCTTACACACTACCTGCTTGACACAATGTCGTCGTATGGTTTGGAAGACTTGTTGCAATTATGTTTTGGTTGGTTTCAAACCATTGGTCAGGACTGAGATATCTCAACAACTATTGGATGGATTGCGATTCAATTTTGTACAGACATTAATGGCCCACAGACGATAAACCCTAGTGCAGAGATCTTCAACAGGGGGTCTGGGACCCCTAGATTAATAATTACCCCAAATTATTGTTAAATTATTGTATTTTATGTAAAAAAAAAAATTAAAATGGCTTAACATGAGTCCAACATATTATTAGCAAATATAAAACTACCTATTTGTGATGATAGGCTTACTGGCATAGGTAAGGTAGTCACTAAGGTATCCATCCACAAATACAGTTCATCTTAAGGATTCACTTTGCCACGTTTAATATTAAAACATGATTTATGAAATAATGCCAACAATCATTTTTTAATAGCTTAGTATTATCCACTAAAAATTTATGTATAAAGGCTTTAGGCTGTCCATGTTATTGTAAGCCCAGTTTAGCTTAATTTTATACTGTATGTAAAAGGGGGGTCCCTGCTCCCTGCTCTCTTTCAGTTCAGGGGTCCTTGGCTTAAAAAACACTGAAGACCCCTGCCGTAGTGACTTTGGTGATCCCCCAGACATTTCACCTAGCACCATCATCAGGTCATAGCTTAAATCTTTTCAGCATTTTGGTTTATGACCAAAAGTTAAAGTAAAAGCTAAATATATATATATATATATATATATAGGTACAGTATGTAGCTCAAAGTACCGCTGTGCCTAAATACATTCTCAGAGCTGCTAGCATACCTGCAGACTTTTAGTGTTCTAAGTGGTTCTGTTTAGGCAATCACAGCACTAAAGGTTAAGGTAGAGATGGAAAAAGTCAAAAGTGATGTATGAGATAAGACATGTTTTCCAACACATCCGAAACTTAACTGAAACCACAATTTGTTCCTAACCTAAACCAAAGTGCTTTTTGTTTCATAAACAAACAGCATCTACATGCATGACTCAACACATGGACCCTGGTCTCTATATATTGTCAAGGTCCCATGTTTCCCTCAGTGGAAAATGTATTACCATTTAACATAATCCAGGCAGTAATTTCATTTCCTGACATAATGTAATTGGCAAAACAAATGAGTAGTCATTAAACATAATTTCAAGGAGACAGGGTGTCTGTATTTCTTACTTCTTAATCGGTTTGTTAATGGAAATAGGCCAGTGTCTGATCCATTTATAGTGTGGTCAAATCAAGCATCCTCACTATCTGGTTAAGCCACAACTCTATGAAGGAAGAAAAGAACAGTTATGAAAACAGCAGAATGCAACTTAGTTTTGGTCTCCTATATCTTTCCGTACAGCTATTTTTGGAGGTAAGCATGGGTCACCCTTGAAGGGATAGTTTTGATTTTTTGAAGTGGGGTTGTATGAGGTACTTATCCATAGTCAATGTATTACCGACATGGCGGTCGTTATGCCCCCATTTTGGAGAAGCAGAGGAGAGTACGGACACGAAAGCTAATGTACTGTTATCCACGGGGGCAGCAGCTTATTTAGCCACCTAAAAAAAACAATATCAGTTAAAGGATACACTTTATTTAACTGGACATAAGGAACGCACTTCAGGTGTCACTGTTTTCATATATATTATTAGATATTTGTTTTCATGCTGGTCGTATCATTTTATTTTGTTGCGTTTATCCGCCACACCTTGAAGACCGGTCTGTGAAAATACAGTATGTCTTACGTGAAACCGGTCCATGGCGCAAAAAAAGTTGGGGATGGCTGCTATAGGCCATCAAAATTACCAGTCCTTGCCTGACATATCCCGACATATTCCCTGGGCAGTATTTACTAGTGATGTCCACATAAAGCTTCATGGACCATAAGTTGTTTTTGTTGACCCAACTAGATGACTAGGTGCTCTTGGTTAAAAGAAGGAGGGCTAAAAGAGAGGCTAAAAGGAAGGCAATTAAGTGTGCTTTCAAGAGCTTTAAAGAAAATGCTTCACAAGCTTTTTATTTGGACATCACTAGTATTTACCATTGATTGTAAAAATGATGGACAGAGCTTCCGGGTCTTAAAAGTGAAGCCAACATGGAACTGTCCAATCTGAGTTTTCTGTTGCACGACTAAAACATATTTTTAACATACACGTTCCACCAAAACAAGTTCCTTCCCGAGGCTATTTTGCAGAGGCACCGTGGCTCCGCTTGGCGTTTGGCACTGCCCAAGACGATTGTGATTGGTTTAAAGAAATGCCAATAAACCAAGAGCACGTTTTTCTCCCATCACGGATTGCTGTGTGGGCTAGCCAGACCTTCCTCCGCGGCGCCGTGGAGGAAGGTCTGGCAATGCGAGACTAATGGCAAAATGACCCGACTTCTCACTTGATTTATTACCTCAGTAAACATTTTCAATCGTTGATGATCATTTTGAAAATTATTGTCCCATTTATTTGAAAATGTACGATACGTAGGGGATACTTTAGGGCGTGGCTACACGCCGACCTGTCAATCATGACAGATGCTTAGCATTGCCAACCATGGCACTGTGTAAATGGACTGTTTTTATATAGCGCTTTTCTAGTCTTAACGACTACTCAAAGCGCTTTAACATAGTACAGGAACCATTCACCAATCACACAATTTCATACACTGTGGCCGAGGCTGCCGTACAAGGTGCCACCTGCTCATTAGATAAACATTCATGCACATTCACACTCCGATGCGCAGTCACTGTGTATTTTGCGGAGCCAGACTGTCCTTATTTATTCCCTATAATGACATGTCGAGTCCAACGGTTATGATTACCACTTATAACAACTGAAACTCCTTATGGCTTTGAACATTTCAGCAGAATGGAAACCGATGAACCACAACGTAAATGTAGGACATGTGAATGTACACTCTAAGCAACACATCTGTGAGACCTGCAGCCATGAACTTTTGAACTCATGCTCAGTAACAGTCCTACTTCCTGAAATGCTGCTGAATGACTCCAAGAAAATACCAACTGGTGGAATTTTTTGCTAGATAGATTATTTTCTCATTGAATAGATTAGAATTGGAACCACTATCTTGCTAAGTTCGATTGAACCATGTAACAATAATAATTTAAATTGTTAAAGTGTGATACAGGATGGTATAAGGTACTTACTTAATCCTTTTTATTACCTGGGATATAAGGCCACAATTGTATAAGGTAACAGTTATACAATACATTTACGACTTAAAAATCGTTGTATTTCAGAAATAATTGTAAAGGTTTTACCTGACGAAACATTCTGTAAAGTCCTGGCTCATCGAAGGACAAAGAAGCAATTCAAATTTTGCTGAATGTGTTTTTGTATTTGAGATTTTGGTCTATTTGGGTTTTACTCTAATTGTAGGAATAAGTCCATATTTTTTGGCTCTTCCATTACATCCAAATATTCAAGGGAATACTGCAACAATTTTGGAATACGCCTGTTTGATTTATACCGCTCTCACGTGTGTAGTTTAAGCAGAGAGGTAGAACTGGGAGGGGATTAGCCTAGCTTAGCAAAAGACTGAAAGCAGCGTATTTCCAAAAATGTTGAACTACACCGCTCAATGGTGTTTTAAGCCCCCAACGTTTCCTTCCAGGCAGCGCTGCGACCGTTGACTTCAAGGCAGCTAACCCTAACCTTAACCCTAACTCTAACCTTAACCTTAACCCTAACCATAACCCTAACCCTAATAACTGTTTCAACTACTATGTTTTAAAATAACATGCAATAACTATTCCAACTGGCAATCTTTTTTTTTTTTTTGCACATTATGTTTAATTATTACTTTATTATCAGGCTACACACCGCATAGTGCTTAATAAATACCGATACTGATTTGGTTAACAGTGATGCTTTGTGTCAATGCCTACATTTTCAATGTCTTTAATTGGTTTCTATTCACTGCAGACTATGGCAATCAGAGCTCAACATAGCGCGAATCCTATTCAATTGGCTGTACCTCATTTCAGTTCAGCTCAGACTAGCCCAGCAGAGAGTGAAACTGGTTTTTAGTGTGCCTGAGTCTATTTCCCCTAATCTGAACACAATGCCATTAATACAACCAGCAGAATTATTATTAGAAATTATTAGCCTTTCCTTATTTTCTGTCATGTATATATAATGGTACAATGTTGGATGTTCGTATTAAACGTGGCCAAAGTTTCAAATTATGAGGGAAATGCATGTAGAAGGAATCCCTTTCAGACCGTTCTGAACACTCCGTTTCCAACCGTTTTTTGTACTCTTGGCCCAAGCTGATGTATGCTCGTGACAGATTTTTATGGTCATCTGCTCTAAGCACGCTACTGCAGTGTTTACATTAAATACACTGCAGAGGAGGCTGGTCTATAGTCTCGTATTGCCAGACCTATCTCCACTTCCTGGATAGGAGAAAAAACATGCTCTGGTTTATTGGCATTTCCTTAAACCAATCACAACCGTCTTGGGCGGCGCTAAATAGCCTCGGGAAAGAATCTGTTTTAGTGGAACGTGTGTACGTTCAAAAGTTGTTTTAGTCGTTAAACAGAAAACTCTGATTGGACAGATAGTCTAGCTAGCTGTCTGGATTTACCCTGCAGAGATCTGAGGAGCAGTTAACCATAGTCCTCAGAAATCCACCTGAGTTTAGAACGCCAACACAAAGGAAGTGGAAGGTGACGGACATCCTGCCGAAAATGAGGGACATCCGGTGGAACCTCCTGTGGTACCGGAACAATCCCGTAAATGAAATGTCGTTGATATAGACAAGTTCCCTCAAGGCGGAGGAGTTGGCTCCTCTATTTTTTAAGACAAAATATGAAAGAATGTATATATATATATATATATATATATATATATATATATATTGTTGAAATAAAAATGACCAAATATCAGTATCATTTATAATGTAATGTTTCTCTCTTCTATGAAAAAAAATATTTAATTAAAATTCAGATAAAATGCTTCAACAGAGACACCTGCAGGTCAGGAGAGGAGAGGGCAGTCTGGGAGGGGAGGGGGGGGGGCAGAGGAGGACGAGCTCCTGCTGTCCTAGGCACTACAACAGAGCGTCTCACACAGAGGTTATGAGAATACAGGTGCAGCAGCCATGGGAAAAAATGAAAGTGTTTTTTGAACATTAATGTGTTTTAGTAGAAACACAAAAAACAAGTAGGAACCTGAAAATGAGTACAATAAGTCCTCTTCAACGAGAAGGAGCGTGGGAAGGAGCAGAACATATGAGGAAGATGACAGTTGGAAGGATGAGGAAACAACTTGCAGAGAGTCTGAATAAGCAAGAAACAGAACATGAAATCAGACAATGGTAAAGTGGGGAAGAAGTAGAAGAAAGAAGAAATAACAGTTGCGTCAGAGGACAGGCATCCAAGATGTATAAAACAACTCATATCATTTTTATTTGCTCTCAGTTAAATTATTTCAACCAATATATCCAAAGAATAGTTAAAGAAATGAGCAGAAATCAAAAGACAACCACTATACTGTATATTGCCATCGAATGTAACAACTCAAATAATTAATTATTGTATCAAAAAATCTCAAATATCCAGAATTCCTTGGTTCTAATAAGACAATGACAGTACCTTTGTGTAAATTCAAAACATTATTCACTTTGCTTAAATATTATGGTAATAATCTTGGTTTCTTAAAAAAGAAGAATGTGGTCTGGTTCAGCCTGAAATCCGGCTCTGTATGCGGGGAACCCCCCACGCCCCTTGGCTAACTGGTAGTGGTCCGTTAGCAAGGTTGTACTGCCGTGAGCATCCATCCATCCACCCAACCCTCCCTCCCTCCTGACCTCCATCCATCCACCCATCTATCCACCATCCATCCATCCATCCGTCCATCCATCCATCCATCCATCCATCCACCCATCCATCCATCCATCCGTCCATCATGAAAGCAAAAAGAGGCTCTGAATCTCACACACAATGTGGGAGTTAACAGAAATAGCAGGGAACAAATCACTGTCATGTATTAGGTCTATGCATAACTTATGGAAGCTGTACAGAGATTATTGTAACAAACATTGAAAACAAAGACTGGCTAAAATGCTCACCAACTTTCTAAAAGCATAACATTCTTAAATAAAACTAAAGAAAATCTAAATGTTTTTGGAGGGACACCTCCTTTTTTCCCTTTATCAGTTTTTTTTTTTTAATCATCACTTCATGGCCGGACAGAAAACAAATATACTGTATCAACATAAGATGTTTATTCTCCTCCATATTAAGAGAGGCTGTAAGAAATGATTGTGTCATTTACTCTTTTATCTATATTTATTTGATTCATTTTTTTTTATCTAAATGGGTGGTCATGCAAATAGAAAAAGCCAAGTCCTTTAAGCTTTTAGCTTGGTGGTAAACGTTGGTAGGTCACCTCTTGGCCAGTTCACCTCTTGATGAGTTGACTAGTTGCTGTATACTGGGTTACAAGGTGAGCTGGCTGGTTTGCTGTCTCTCTGTGCCTTTTTAGCTCAAGAGGTAACTAGCTATGTTTCCATATACACCAGCTGACTGTGCTTTCTCAGTTATTAATAAGCAATTGCTTCACGCATCACTCCTTATCTGGATATTCTTGCTGGAATCCATTTCTAAGTCAACCATTTATAAGCTTCTAAGAACCAAACCAGGCTAGCTAGCCAGGGATTGTATTTCAAGAGGTTGACTTGTTGTTTTAAGGTGGATTGGTATTCCAAAAATCATTGCTTGAAGTCTGCCTCGTTAACTGACAAGCCACCTAGTCAACAGGTAGATGGATATACTGAGAACTCAGCTAGGTAGGCGGTCGACTGGTCGCCCGATATTACGCTACTTTAGTTTTTCCGTGAACCGATATTTCCAAGAAGTTGAGCAGCTGACAAATCAACTTGTTTTCCGGGTACACGGCTGGTGTGCGGGCAGACGACAATTTGAGAGTTACTTTTTTTTTTTTTTTTTGTGCTCCAAGGTCCAACTTGGTAGCTTACGTGACAAATGGTGCACTCCTGTTTGGGGATACCTACTCATTGTTTAAGTATCCTGGATCTTTTCATTGACCTTTCCAGTTCACTACATCCATATGTCCATGCATGTCTACAAATTCTCTGCACCAGTCAAATGTGTATGACGTGTTGTGTAACAGCGTTCCTTTCCAATGGTCATGGCTACACAGCTTACATACCAGTGTATCAGTCTGTATCCAGTTGGTGTGTCCAAAATCAGCGTACAATCAGTTTTAGGATCTGAATCTGTCTTTCTGTTAGCAGTCTGCAGCCAGTATATCCAACAATTGTGAATCCAAGGCTTAAGTCTTTGAGCAGTCCTTTGTTCACAAGGCGGGACAAAGTGGCCTAAAACTAGTGTGCAGGCAGTCCACAAGCAGTCCCTCTAGAAAACCAAGACTGTACACAGTCCAAAAATCCAATGAAAACCAGTGGACCAACCAGTCAACCCCATTTCCAAAGCCAGTTTGAAAGCAGTCTGTAAACCGGTCTGCAATCCAGTACCAGTTGAGCAGTCCCTCTACCAGATGTCAGAGCTTAGTTCTCTGCTGGTGAGTGGTACGAAGGTGCTGTTCAGGTGGAGTTCTGGCTTCTTCCCAAGCGTACTGCTCTGGGTCACCTGGAAAAAAAACACACACAGCACCACGGTGATCAGCAGGAAGCTCCCCCCAAGCCACAACTCATAGCAAAAATCTACAATTAAAAAAACAAGGGCTGCATTTTACAGTATATACAGTACTATCGCATGCCAATAGTGCACTATGCCTCATTATATGACAACTATATACTGCATATGACAGCTATTTCCCAGTCTGTTAAAATAAATACATATTTTAGGTTGGATAATATGAAGATACTGTTTTCTTTCTAGATTTTCTTTTATCCAAACAGACCTCTTGTTCCCCAGTGAACTGCTCCTAACCCCTGGGGAGAAAAGAGGGGGTTTTATTTTAAATGTGATAAAACTCCGAGTACATGCACATAAAAAAAAAGGATACACTGTGTAGATGTTGGATGCTAGAAACTATCTAGGAACTGCCAAAAAAAAAGAAAAAAAAACATTGTCCTTTCTTTTCTCCCACCTGTCCATTCAGCAGTGTCATAGGGATGTTGCAATAGACGTGGCGCCCCCCGGGGCCCAGAGTGGAGAACTGCACGGTGGAGGGAGGTGGGAGGGGAGGCGACATGGAGGAAGGCTGTGGGGGAAGCGTGAACTCGTAGCTGCGGCAGAAATGCCTCATTTGGGCAGCTGTGGCAGTGTGACCGCCTCCCAGCGGCAATGTCATCTGGTTGTAGTCGGGGATCTCTGTCGCCAAGGCAACCTGTAGGGAGATAACATGACTTTTTGTTCACTTTCATCACCTGAAAGTATTATTCCGAGAGGTAATTAAAGTTCTTAATGCCAACACTTTACTTTCTGCATGAGCTATGAACACAAGCAAAGAGTCTGTAAAGTGTTTCAGCGAGGACCTCAAGTAAAGGCGCTCACACACCAACCCGATTATCGGCTGTTGGACAGTCTGGCGAGGTCAGTGACTCGAGTCTGTTCGGCGTGTTCCGTGCCCGTCGTCAGTCGGAGGAGCTGTTGGCGTTCATTTGGGCCGATTTGACTTGTTGAATTCGCCAGTGGGCAGTCGGACTCAATGACCAATCTGATTGGTGGAGCGCTAAATGATGAGCGGGATGAGCGTGACGAATGCCTCTCAAAATCTGACGAAAATCTTTTAAAGGTCCCATGGCATGAAAATTTCACTTTTTTTAACATTAATATGCGTTCCCCCAGCCTGCCTATGGTCCCCCAGTGGCTAGAAATGGCGATAGGTGTAAACCGAGCCCTGGGTATCCTGCTCTGCCTTTGAGAAAATGAAAGCTCAGATGGGCCGATCTGGAATCTTCTCCTTATGAGGTCATAAGGAGCAAGGTTACCTCCCCTTTCTCTGCTTTGCCCACCCAGAGAATTTGGCCCACCCATGAGAGAGAGAGAGACATCATGGCTTTCAAACGACCAAAGTGGCAGTTGGTCAAGGCCACACCCCCACCCTCCACCTTGCCCCCCCCCTCTCCTCCTCAATAGCTACAGACACAGAAATGGCACATCCTAAGGAAAGCTCATTGTGGGACTGGCTCTAGTGGCTGTAATTCTGCACTGAGGCTGAATTTCGGGAAAGAGACTTCAGATACGGTATTAGGGGACCACTAAGGTCTATATAAAAGAGACTTCAGATACAGTATTAGGGGACCACTAAGGTCTATATAAAAGAGACTTCAGATACAGTATTAGGGGACCACTAAGGTCTATATAAAAGAGACTTCAGATACAGTATTAGGGGACCACTAAGGCCTATATAAAAGAGACTTCAGATACAGTATTAGGGGACCACTAAGGCCTATATAAAAGAGACTTCAGATACAGTATTAGGGGACCACTAAGGCCTATATAAAAGAGACTTCAGATACAGTATTAGGGGACCACTAAGGCCTATATAAAAGAGACTTCAGATACAGTATTAGGGGACCACTAAGGCCTATATAAAACCATCCAAAGAGCACCATGTCATGGGACCTTTAAACTGACCTTAGTCGATCTGAAATGAAGACAGATTCAGCAACTGCACGGCCTATTTTCTCGCCTAAAATGTTTTCAGAAACACGTTTCGGTGAACTGTTTTCATAAAATACGAAATCGTATTCCGAACGAGCCGCCATTAAGGTCAGTTTTGAAATTCAGGAGAAACCAGACCCACGTGACGCGTTCGTCCAATCAGCTGCCGGTTTTCATTTTTTGGGCGACAATACAGATTAGCGCCACCTGCTGTTAAGGAGACGTATTACGTCTCGCGCAGAACCTATGCTCAATCGGCTTCGCTTTGGTGTGTTCCGAGGCATTTTTTTTTACCAACTCGGGGAGGCAGTCAGTCCGACTGCCTTTTCTCGACGGTCTGCAGTCGGGTTGGTGTGTCAGAGCCTTAAGACTACTCGCTACCGTTGTTGCTCTTAATACTACGTCATCCTACAGCGCCGCACAGCTGCTGCTATGCCCGGTGTGTTCCATACAGACGCTAAAGGGTGATTTTTGCGTCACATCTGATGCTGACAGGCACTGCCCCAGCGTCCGTATTTTACGAGTTGGGAGTGAGAACGGGTTGAGCTGCACTAGGACCGGTTGTCTGATGAGGCCCATATACGTTGGCCATCATATGGACAGTGTACTCATGTACACAGGCACCTAATTATTCAAGTCTCTTTAAAATGTAGTTGGACTAAATTACTTTTAAATAGGCTAACCCAAATAAGTATCATTGTTACTATTTCTTTTCAAATTACATGCCACTAGCTTGCATAAATGCAGTTGCATTTCCCTTTTTATTCATTTTCGGATATACAGTAGGCAAATTTTCTAAGTTTGGTGGGGGCGGGGGTGTTTTCATATTGGCCGCCAACCTGTGATAACACCCCTGCTGCACACACCATGGGGAGGCATATCTTTAAAAAAAACAACAACAAAAAGGCTAATGTTCTACAGCTTCAAAACGGATACCTTACAATATTACAGTAGATAATGTAAATTAATTCCATGTACTTGAATGTTTCTGAGAAAGCCTGACCTATAAAATTAAAGATCTGGTTGTAATAATGTGTGCGCGTGTGCATCTGTATGTGCGTTTGCATGACTGAAATTCTAGCTCCAGTCTAGCCCGTCATCACTACCTAACACCGCTGGATTTAGAAACACCGAGCTCAAGGGACTCGGTGTGGCTCAGGTGGTAGAGCGGCCCGTCTACCAATCGGAAATCGTGGTTCGATTCCTGGCCCTGCAGTCTAGAGTGCGGATCGGCCCGCATTTTTCAGTCCAAGCCCGGCCCGCGTCCGACAGAGCAGTAACTGAACCCGACCCGAGCCCGACAGGCATTAAAGGAACACGCCGACTTATTGGGAATTTAGCTTATTCACCGTAACCCCAGAGTTAGACAAGTTGATACATACCCTTCTCATCTCCGTGCGTGCTGTAAAGCTGTCTGACATCTCCAGTGGCATCAGCCCATCACAGAACATGCAGGTGAATGGTCCCAGTAATCCTACTGCTCCGAATAAGTGACAAAATAACGTTAACATGTTTTATTTAAATGTTAGTGATTTAGAGTAATAAATGTAACAAGCGATTACAATCATTTTCTTAACCGAAAAAAAAAACCGGAACTATATTCTCAGGCGGAAGAATAGTACTTGTACTTGGGCGGAGTGATATGCTCGCAGCAAGCCTGTCTGAGAATATTGTTCCCGGTTTGTTTACGGTTAGGATGGCTGTGTCTCATGTTACGTTGTTTTTTGTACACGCTGTGACTCTACAAATCACAACATGTAAACAGGAACATGTTATTTTGTCACTTTTGTCACAATTGGGAGCAGTAGGCTAGTTGGAACCAGTTACCTGCAGGATCTGTGCTGGGCTAAGCTAATGCTGGAGCCGTCAGACAGTGTTACAGCACGCACGGAGATGAGAAGGGTATGTATCGACTTGTCTTACTCTGGGGGTTACGGTGAATAAGCTAAATTCCCAATAAGTTGACGTGTTCCTTTAAGATATTTCTGTCCAAGCCCGACCCAGTTAAAATCTCATTTTTTTCTCATACTAATGACACATGTATGTTTATTTGTGCGGAAAACCTGTTTTTATTAAGCAACTGTAGGAAGGCATTCGGAAATGTCAAGAGATGAGCGCATCAGCGCACACGGGGCAACAAGCGCACGTTAACACAGGCACGCACAAGAGGCCCAATCATATCGCACTGATGTGACCGAGCTCGACCCAAACCCGAACATCATTTCTAAATATCTGTCCGAACTCGGCCCGTCGGGTCCCGTCTGGTCCCGTCTGGTCCTGTCGGGCTCGGGTCGGGTATCCATCCTATACTGCAGTCCCATGTCAAAGTGTCCTTGGGCAAGATACTGAACCCCGAATTGCTCCCAATTCTGCACCATCGGTGTGTGAATGTTTATCTGATGAGCAGGTGGCCCCCAGCGTATGAATGTGTGTGTGAATGGTGCCTCTACTGTAAAAGCGCTTTGAGGAGTCATTAAGACTAGAGAGCACTGTATAAATGCATAAATATGTAAGTAACAACATGAGTTTGAAGTAGTGTACGTGCAAGAGCTGACCTGATGATGTCCGTGGCGACTATCATTAGGGGGCGCCAAGGAGGCGGAGGTGGTTGTCATGGCAATGGTGGAGACGGTGGTCTGTAGGTCACCAAAGAGGCCCTGTTCACCAGAGTCCATCACCTGTTACCATAAAAAAAGTTATATAGCGTTTACTGTGCAGATGTATACAAATGTTCAAGGAGATTTTATCTCAATGTAAACAGAGATAGAAATAGTATTGGAATACATGGGTCATGTTGTAACATAAGACCTATGATATTCTATGTTTCTCTCATTGACAACAAAACCCATGAAACGGCCAAAACCAACAATGAATTAATAATTAAATTGAATTTGTAGCTAGAGCCTGATACATATCATTCCTCTGAGCCATAGAGCTCCATTGTTGTCCCAAAACCATTAAAAACACATCAATATTGCACTAGGTGACATGTTCCTGTAAATACTCACTAGAGCACCAAATGTGTATTAATGTGCAGCTGACAATAGTTCCCAACAAAAACAGTATTCAATCTTGTTTGAGTAACATTTGCTTAACACTACAGTGCTCAGCATTTCTAGGAAATGATCGTGTATATTCAGTAGGAGTGAAGGCTTGGGGCTACGTACACAAAGACAGGATATGGAAAGATATCTGACAGTAAGAAAAATATAGAATAACACATTGCATTATCATTTGAGTGGATGAAATTAATTTGGGTTAGGTTCAAGTTCCCTGTGCAGGATTTTGTATACTATATATATATATATAGTATTTCATTAACGTTAGTCTTGAAAGAAAAAGGTCACACGTCTTATGGCACACCTCATATCAGTACAGGTCATATTATGTCTATAGCCAGAGGTTTAGAAAACACAAAACTAAGGAAATCGTAGCCTGTTTGTTTTCTTTGGTCTGAAACTATTTCGCTAAAGTTCACTTTGTTGCATTTATGTATTTAGTTCACTTAAGTTAACACTGTCCAAGTTCAAGTGAACTGGAAGTCATATGGGTTCAGGCAGTCCGTAACATGTCATCCTCCAAGGTTTTGGTGGTGGCGAGGGGTCAAAACGCTGCTGATTGCCATTCAGTGGATGTTGCCGAGCATGATGGATGGCTTGAATTCTTCAGAGTTCTTGTGTCATTTTTCAAGATGATAAGAAGCGTGTTCCTTGGCCCATAAATTGAAGAAGCACTTTTTAGCAACATGGAGTTATACTTGGTTCTCCAAGCATGAACAGCTGCAGATGATCAGATGTCAGTCTCTACACTTAAACTCACAAAGCCCTGAAAGTTGGGGGAGTTTGATGTGCAGTGCTTGTTTCTGGAGCTATGTAAGTTACAGTACGATGATGTCAACTGGCCAAATGGACAAAACTAAAGAAGTCAACATTACGTGTGACTGAATGACATAAAGAAGACACTTTCCCATCGGTTCCAGGTACATAGTTCACTCTGTAGTCTATTTGTTTCTCAATGATTATTCTCCAGTGCCAAGCAGCAGGCGAACATCTCTGCTAATCAGGGCATACAGCACCTGAGGTGTTAACACATGGTAAACATGTACACATTTTCCCCCACTGTGATTCCCATTTTCATACATTACCTGTAATTAGCAGACATTTCAAAGGCCATCTGTTTGTTGTGGGTGTATGTGCCCCAGGGGAGCATAAGTAAATGTGCAGACTAAATTTCCACAGCTATGTTTTTTCCTAGACTCCTGGACATGCGAGACACGAAGTGTAATTTCCCCGCCAGGGCTCAGTCAAGTACGTCTTCTTCTTCTTCTTTTTACACCAAGCCAGCCGTTGTAATCCTTTGGGGCTCAAAGGGGCTTGGCATGCTCCATTTGCGGCAGCTATATGAACTATTTCTCATGCCTTTTGATAGTAAAATGTGTAAATATCTGTACATTGGGGACAAAAACGTGATAGTTGCCAAGGTAAAGAATCATCCTGGATGACTGATTTTCACTTCTGCCATCTAAAAAGAGGCAAAAATTGTCTGATGTTACTATTTTTTATGTTAGATGACATAGGAAGGGTAGGAATTCGGCGTAAACAGCATTACTAATCTTGAACCCTCCATTGAGTAGAGTTCACAGAATGAATGGCGATGTTTCCCCAGTAAGAGACTGAGGGAAAATGAAACAAAGTTGGAGTTACCCGAAAGATTTGGGGCTTTTGAGAAAACATTTGGGACTGGAGCCCCAGAAGCCACCCCCCGCGCTCCGCCTCTGCTTTACACCTGCAGCTATACACTTTCCTACCACATGCAATAAAACTGTTTAACACTGAGTTTTAGATAAAACTCACTATACATTACAATACAGGTTTATATTTTATAAGTACTATTTAAGTAGGTTGTACATTTTATTCGCCACTTACTGTACATATGTTTGTACAATCTTTCCTGTGTATATTTTCTGAGTAAGTGTTCTTGTATTGTATTTTATTTATTATTTTTTGTATATTCTATATGTGTGCTGTGTGCCTTATATTGGCTGCTTTAGCATACAAAGTAGGGCTGGACGATTTTGGCTAAAATCATAATCACGATTAATCGAACAAGTTACCTTGATTACGATTATTGAACGATTAAAAAAAAATTTTAAAAATAGTTTTGTAAACAAAATTATGGTAAATATTGACATGCCATCTTAAAAGTAAAATATAATTTCTCTCTTAAACAAAATAAATTATTGTAAATAAAATAAATTATTGTAAATATTGCCAAAATATAACTTGTATCCTTTGTAAACCTTTTGATCTTCCTCTCAGGGATCTTGTCCTGTCACTCTCTATGCATAAGCATTTACTCCAGGTTGTTATTAAGAAACACTAGCAGGTTTACCTTTTCAGGTTTCAGGCTATATGCTGTCTCAAGGCACCTGTTGCGCAGCTTCCATTCATCGTCAATGTAGTGCAATGTAAGGCTCAAATATGGGTCCATCGTCCTACTTGACCACAGATCAGATGTGGCTGCAAAGTGCTTAACAGACTTAAGTTCAGCAGCTACTTTTTTACGACATATTTGGTACATGTTGGGCAGCGCAGTTTGGGAGAAATAGTGTCGCGATGGCAAATCCTTTTCATATTGTGTAGCATTTGTAAATGCGTGTGTTATCGACACCTGCTTTGTGGAGGCAATTGTTGCTGGGCGATTGTCAGCCTCTCTCTTTTTTTGAGCCATGCACTGTTCATATTCGGTAATGTGATTGCGCTCCAGGTGTTGAAATAGATTGCTGGTATTACCTTTGGTCGCTATAACAGTTTTTCTGCAGTTTTTGCATTTTACTTGAGTTTGTTCGGTGTCGTCTTTATTGAAACCAAAATGTGTCCAAACGACGGACACTGCGTGTTTTTTTTTGGTACAAGCGGCTCCGGCTCCTGTTGCAGAGTTGACTCGGTGTTTGAGTTCTCCTCCATGTTGCTTCAATGTCACCAGACTGGACGGGGCGGAGTCACGTGACTACACACGCAGCGGCCGTAATATGTTTTAAGGGGAAAGTACATTAACACACAGTGGGCGGCCGCGGAAATATTAATAGGATTAAAAGACTGAAATAACCGACTTGGTAAAATTACGTCGGTTATAGGCTCTGAATTTCGGTTTCGATTAATCATCCAGCCCTAACACAAAGTATATCTGTCTGTGTGTCTGTCTGTCTGTCTGTCTATATGGTATATGGTACTACACAGTTGGTTTTAGAAAAGAAAAGGAAAATTGCCCTTTCCTACTATAGTATTTCTTTTGGTAGCTAATGTAAAGGTGTGCGGTTCTGTGCCAGTGTGTGCAGGGTTTTGAATGCTTGTGTGTTGTTTGTGTACCTGGCGTCTGGACAGCGTCTCTCTGCGTTTCGCAGGCATCTCGTAGACCACCTGTTTCCAAAACTTAGAGGACAGCTCATTGCTCTTAGGACCCCTCCACTTGATGATAGATAAAGCCTGAGAAGACAAGAGATTATTTAGTGGTCTTCTAGCTTCTCGTCACGTCATCTTTCCTCTCTCCCTCCATCCCCCTATCCATCCCACTCTCTGTATACCTTGATTGTATGTTTAAGTGCTTCCACCTCTTGATAGTTAATGACATTCTTCAGGTCCGCACATTCTATCATGATCACCTGGACAGAAACACAGAGGTAAAGGTCTTTAAGAAGGCAGAACAGAGCAACTCTCCTTATAGTGCAAAGTACTTCACAAATTCCTCAAACGTGTTAAAATGTAATCAAGGCAGATTTAGTTACTTCCTGTTGACTTCTCCAAATCATACCTTGATCTCCCCGGTAACCAGCATGGAGTGGAGGCGTGTCTCTATCTGGAAGATGCTCCACCCTCTTTTGGCGACAAACTCTGGAGTCAAAACAATGATCAAGCGTCTGCTCTGCTCCACGCTACGAGCCAAGTCCTCGATGTAGGCTGGCAGAGAGAGACAGGGAGACAGGGTTAGGCTGAAAAAAAATGAATGTGAAGACAGTTAGAGAGGGACGTCCCTTAGAAGGAAGTGAAGATCAAAATATGGCGGTGCCTTGCAATCTACTTGTCAAAAATTTATATGAAAGAAAATAAACAGTTGCAACTAAAATCTATGGGAAGTGAACGGTCCCATTATTGATTTTGTATATTCAATGTTTGTTCTTTTTCTTTACATAGACTGATAAAAAAGGGACTGGCACAAAAAGGAAGGAAACAAAGTAAGATTTTGTCATTTAAAGGAATGGCTTAACATTTTGGGAAATAGTCTTACTCTCTTTGACATGAGAAGATTGATATCAATCTCATTTCTTTAAGCATGGAGCTGGATTAAGAATACGGCTAGCTTATTTTAGCAAGCTTCACAAAGCTTAATTTGGCCATCACATAAAAGCTAAAGGGTGAAAAGCTAGCCTGGCTTGGTCCAAACTGATAAACTACACCAACCAGCACCTCGAACAGCTGACTAATTAACACCTCATGTCTCATTTGTTTAACTTGTACATAAGGACCATGTAAAAAAAAACACTTTGTGGTTATAGAGGGAATTACGTGCTGTAACTATTTCCTGGCAAACAGCTGGGTGCAGTGGACTGCACTGCGTCTGCAGGTGTCATCACCGTTTGGTATATATAAATAAGACAGCTTTAGTGCGGTTGCTAGGTGTATTCCAGTTTGTTGCTTAGCTTGCCTAATACACCTTGACTTCTGCTATGATATATTATCTTATGTAACTTTCTGTGATACACAAAATGCAATAAAATGAAATAAATTCCCACTCTTGGTCCAATATTTGACCAGCTTTGCTTGATGGCTTTTTAAAGAAATAACTCAATATTTTGGAAAATATGGTTGTTCACAGTATTGTGTGGTCAACTACGGGCAATGGGACAGCCCCATTGGGATGCTTTAGGATAGACTATGTATGTAGGATTGCTTAGGTTTGGTGGGTTGACAACATTTTGGCCTGGTTTGGCTTTACTATATATATTGTATAAAATTGTTGCAGGCCTACAATAAAGTGTAGGGCGGCCTAGAGCCTTTACACATACCTTTTTATAGTGCGTACAATACTAAGCTATTAAAATAATATTTTTTATGGTTACAACATCCAAAACACAAGATTCACTCTTAGGGCCCTATTTTAACGATCTAAGTGCACGTTGTGAAGCGCATGGTGCATGGTGCTAGTTTAGCTAGTTTGACGGCAGAAAAAAGGGTCTGTGCGACGGGCGCATGGTTCAAAAGGGTTGTACTTAGTGTCTTCATTAATTCATAGGTGTGTTTTGGGCATAACCTGCAATCAACCAATCAGAGATCATCTCCCATTCCCTTTAAAAGCCAGGCGTGTTCATACCTTGGCGCATTGCTATTATGATGGCGGATTAAACTAGCAAAGACGCCGGGTGCAACATAGGGCCCTCAGTGGTTTCTGTGACATGAGAAATACTTAAAAAATACAAACGTTTGAAAAAACAGCAACAGCCAAAATACACAGCTACCATTATACCTACAGGGCCGTGGCCCCACCTACTGGAAAAGTCACACCAGGCCACAGGTTATTCATGTTAAATGGGCTTTAGAGCTTTGCTGATACACAACCATCAGCTTTTACTTATAATTTAGGAAGATGAATGTGAACTCGGCGAGGTAATTGGGCCGACAATGAGTTAAAAAGTTGAGTCTGAAGTTGAGCTGTATGCGTTGATTTACAGCACGAGTCAATACAGAGCCAGGAGTTCTCCGCACCTTTAAATGATTCTTTTCATCCTCGCTGTGGTGCTGTTGCTTCACGCCGAGCCCAGTGCAAACCCCATCTTCCCAAACTGTCCCATTTCCAATTATTCGTTTGAGACATTCTCAATGGTTTTTGGAACGGGTGTCACTGAAATGGCTCATTATTTCTCAAATGTGTAGTTACCAACAATGTCTGAACACTGTGTGTTCTGTGAAAAACAGATTACCTCTCTTTGTGTGTCTCTCTCTCTCCACCATCTCTTCACTTGCTAACTAAATTAATGACAGAGTCTCTCCAACAACACATTGCAATTTCACGCTCAATTTGAGGGGCACAAATAGTACCGAACATCCCAAAATTCACTCCATTTCTTTCTCTTCTCTGCTTTGCTTTTCCATCTCTCTCTTTATCTTTCTCTCTCTTGTCCTCACAGTTAACCTCCCCTCCTATCTCCCGCCCGCCACTTCCTCTTGCCGCTCTCTATTTTTGAGGATTATGTAAATCAATTAATGAAATAGAACAAACCAACGACCCCGTCCCCACCTCTTTCTGTTTCCGTTGTTTATTTCTCGCTCTCTTGTTAATTTCGGAGGGCTAATGGAGCGGATAATTGAATAGTGTATTTTAGGTTGCATTGCCATGCTGCTCTGTCAATGGCTTTAGTACGCATTGAATAGGCCCCTCTCTCTGTTTCTGTAATTCACTCAGTCATTTTCACACTCCGTAACCTTTAGTTCATATGCAGCTTAGAGTAAGTTATGCGCATTATGCACAGTGGACATTTGTTTTTTAGGATGTTTTCAGGGCACAGAGAGGAAGCCTCATTTTTGGAAGAAATATGACTTTCTCATCTGCTTTTAGGATGCCGTCTTGTGTGTCGGGAGGGGGCATGATTTTGGCTCAAGGCGATTCATTATGAACCATGTTTAGGTAAATTTATTTATGTATTTTAGGAGGAAATGTTAGGTAGTGCAAATAACACACATTAGTTTCCTACTTTCTTGCCACATTATAAAGTTATTTTAGCGACTACATTCTTTTTTTAAGGAAGTTTTGTGGACAAGTTGAACCAGTGTTTGAACTATACCGTGGCCTTTGGGGGAGCCAATGATGAAATGATTAGCCGATTAAAAATTGGATTGACATAACTGTTTGGATCGTTTCCAGTTTCTAAATTGTGAAGATTTTCCTGCATTGAGTGCTTTTACTTTTAATACTTTGAGTACATTTTCATGATGATACTTTACTTAAGTAACATTTTCAATGCAGGACTTTTACTTGTGACGGAGTATTTTTAGAGTGTGGTATTAGTACTTTTACTTTAGTAAAGGATCTGAATACTTCTTCGACCACTGCTGTTAATATAAATATATTGATTGTTGCAGTTTTAATGATCCTCCCTATTTTATAAATCTCTCTGGACACAGATACATTGAATACATGTGTAGGAATGTCAACTGTATGTGATAAACAGCTTTATACCATGGTCTGGGTGAATACTCGATTCTGATTGGCTGCAGGGTGTCCATTAAAAAGTGATATAGGACACCTACTAAAGGAGTTCGGTGAAACTGTTTACTGTTCTAAATGAATGCGCTACATTAAATCAAAAAGGAAATGTGGATTTATTATTTCCAACTCGTCCTCTGAACACCACAGGATGGCGCTAAAACACACAGGCTGCAAGAAGTAAGTTCTACTGGCCCTCTGGACTGACTTTGTTTCACAGAGAATAACATTATCTCACATCCCGTTCACTGTTCAGCTCGCTGCTTCAGGCTGCGCCGCTGCAGCCGACAGTAACGTTACACATCGCGGATCTAATTCTTCGTAAAAGTCGATTATTTTTTGTTTGGGGACAATGACATGGCTGGATAGCTAGCTTGTCTTGTTGTTCAACATACTGTCAAATTATTTTTACTGATTGCCAACTGTACTCAATGTTATTGACTTTGGATCTTGCTAGCATAGCGTTAGCTTTCTGGCTCGTAGGAGGGGGGGGGGGGGGGAGGGGGGGGGGTTTTTTTTTGGTGGAGAGAACAACGTTTGCATTGCATAAGAACCTAATGGATGGGAATGATTGTTCCAGGTATTAGTCAAACAGTCAGGCGTAACCAGGGAAACGGAGTTATTGTTTGGATAAACTTTAGATTTCGATTGTAAAACTAATTAAAATATGAAGTAATGTTTTAAAAATATGTTATTTGGCAAGTGACCATGGTATAAGTAAGGGTTAATGCCCTTCGAGGTGTCCATTGTCAGGTATTAATGGACGACGGCGGAGGCAATGGTTCACGCCTCGCCGTCGTCCATTAATACCTGACAATGGACACCTCGTCGGGCATTAACCCTTACTTATACCATGGTCTGGGTGAATACTCGATTCTGATTGGCTGCAGGGTGTCCATTAAAAAGTGATATAGGACACCTACTAAAGGAGTTCGGTGAAACTGTTTACTGTTCTAAATGAATGTGCTACATTAAATCAATAAGGAAATGTGGATTTATTATTTCCAAATCGTCCTCTGAACACCACAGGATGGCGCTAAAACACACAGGCTGCAAGAAGTAAGTTCTACTGGCCCTCTGGACTGACTCAGTTTCACAGAGAATAACATTATCTCACATCCCGTTCACTGTTCAGCTCGCTGCTTCAGGCTGCGCCGCTGCAGCCGACAGTAACGTTACACATCGCGGATCTAATTCTTCGTAAAAGTCGTTATATATTGTTTTGGGGACAATGACATGGCTGGATAGCTAGCTTGTCCTGTTGTTCAACATACTGTCAAATTATTTTTACTGATTGCCAACTGTACACAATGTTATTGACTTTGGATCTTGCTAGCATAGCGTTAGCTTTCTGGCTCGATAGAAGGGTTCTATCAGCTGAGCGGACTATATAAATATCTCCGGTTGCTAAGGGAGGCAAGTCGTATCTAAGGTTCTTCCTAATTCCTGGTGGAGAGAAAAACGTTTGCATTGCATAAGAACCTGATGGATGGGAATGATTGTTCCAGGTATTAGTCAAACAGTCAGGCGTAACCAGGGAAACAGAGTTATTGTTTGGATAAACTTTAGATTTCGATTGTAAAACTAATTAAAATGTGAACTAATGTTTTAAAAATATGTTATTTGGCAAGTGACCATGGTATAAGCGGGTTAATGCCCTTTGAGGTGTCCATTGTCAGGTATTAATGGACTTCGGCTGCGCGTCGGACGGTTCACGCCTCGCCGTCGTCCATTAATACCTGACAATGGACACCTCGTCGGGCATTATCCCTTACGTATAGAACAGATGAACCTCCTGACATTCCAATCTAAACGCTCCATTCACCGTCCGAAGCGGGCAAGGCCAGAGATGACTTTAATAATGATGGATGGGTGTGTGTGTGTGTGCTGAGAATAACTACAAATCTGTTTATCACAGCATCTGCTTTTTTTTCTCATACTCTCATACTCTTATTGCATGTCAGTGTCTTGAAATTATTTCATCATTAAACCATTTCACAGTGTTCAGTGTATTTTGAGAGTACAGTATATACATTTGTGGTTGTAAGCATCCATAGGCAACAGCTGAAATACATACTGTACTGTAATCCAAATCCTGTCAGCATCCCGTGTCAATTATCCTCAAACTTTTAGTATATTTGTAAAATAAAGGGGGGATGGACATACAGACGGACAAGTAGATGGCGTGTGCCTACATGTGTATGGTAGTCAGTGTTTCCCCTTTCTGTCTGTGTCAAATATGGAATTGTATGTCTGTGTGTGTGTGTGTCAGGTCAGAGCATTGACAGAGCAATAAGAGTCATATTTCCCCCTCCAGTTGGACAGAGTGACACATAACCCCAGAAATGATGCCAAACTTATACGTATATGTGTGTGTGTGTTTGTGCACTGTGGGCACTCTATGCATTCTGTTCACGTGTGAAAATGTGTAGGTGTGAAATTAGATCAAGATGTGAGCTACAGTGTGAAAGACATGCACGCTACACACTATGGTGTTGTGTGTTGCTGCCTGCGTGTGTTTGTGTGTCCATGTGACATTACACAAACATGTGTGTGTCTGTTTGGAAGTGTGTTATGATGAAGATCCACATACATTCTTATATATTCTGACAGAGTGATAAATTCTTGGTATTGGGGGTTATAATGGCCCATCGAGTGAGAGACAGGGTGTGTGTGTGTGTGTGTGTGTGTGTGTGTGTGTGTGTGTGGTAGGAGGAGGGGAGGGGGTGGAGGAGTAGGTAGACAGACGGATAGATAGATGGATACTTACTACTGCTGGGTATTAGATCTCTGTCTGGTATAAACAGCTTGTATCCACAATGTTTCTCTAAAACATCCGGCAGGATCTCCAAAGCAAATGTTTCCTCATCGCTGCTCATCCTGCTAGGGAAGAGAACAATAATCATGACTTCAGATACAAAATCAAATAACTTAAATGAGCACCTGGTGGTGGCTGAAAATGCATTTTCAGGTGTTAACATAAAAAAAAAAGGGAAACGACTGGCCTGGCTCTCTCCAAAAAGAGAGAAAATATGCCCACCAGCACTTCTAAAGCTCTTAAAATAACACATTGTAACTTTTTTTTTTTTTATCTGTACACAAACAGAAAGATTTAAAAGATTTAATATTTTATATAATCATAACATAATTATATTATATATTTTAGGCCAAGTAACTATTTCTTGACCAACAGCAGTTATCTGGCCAATACTTCTCCAGCTAAAGCCCAAGCACACATCTGTGTACAGACTAAGGCTGTCAAGTTAACATGAGGATAGTAACTACATACTCTCACCCTTTCCTCTTTAAGGAACGGTTTTAAATGGTTCAAGTCACAATTGTTGCAAATCTGTGCTAATTGGTTAATTGTTATGGAACGTATAAATTATTACAACTCAGTGGGAGCCAACTGAGTTTCAGTGCTGAAGAGTCCGACACAGAGTTCCAGTTATGAAGACAATGACCCACAATCCATTTTTTTTTTTTAAACATACACTACCGGTCAAAAGTTTTAGAACACCCCAATTTTTCCAGGTTTTTATTGAAATTCATGCAGTTCAATGTCTTATTGTACTCTGAAATGAAAGTATAGAACAAATGAACAATTTAAGTTAAAAAATAAATCATGGAATCAATTTATAAACCAAAATGTATTCTAAATTTTTGACTCATCAAAGTAGCCCCCTTTGGCAGATATAACAGCTGAACACACTCATGGCATTCTTTCTACAATGGAAATCAAATATTCTTCAGAAAGTTCTTCCCAACTCTGTTGCAGAAGTTCCCATAAATGTGTGGCACTTGTAGGTTTCTTTGCTTTCTCTTTTCTGTCCAGTTCATCCCAAACCAGCTCAATGGGGTGACTGTGCTGGCAACCCCACGTCTTTAAGGTTACCATCTTGTTCTTTTTTCCTAAGGTAGTTCTGGCATAGCTTGGACTTATATTTTGGATCATTATCTTGCTGTAGGGTGAACCCCTGACCAACTATGCGCATACCAGAGGGTACTGCATGGCGCTGCAAAATGCTGTGGTAGCCGTTTTGGTTCAGGGTGTTGTGTGGGAGCAGTACTGGGTGGCGGGAAGTGCAATGCAACATTACAAAGAATGAAACACTTTTACAAAGCTCGAAACAAATTTACATTTTGGAAAACAAATTTACATTTTGGAAAACAAATTTACATTTTGGAAAACAAAATAACATTTTAGAAAACAAATTTACATTTTGGAAAACAAATTTACATTTTGGAAAACAAATTTACATTTTGGAAAACAAAATAACATTTTAGAAAACAAATTTACATTTTGGAAAAAAAATAACATTTTAGAAAACAAATTTACATTTTGGAAAACAAAATAACATTTTCGAAAACAAATTTACATTTTAGAAAACAAATTTACATTTTGGAAAACAAAATAACATTTTAGAAAACAAATTTACATTTTCGAAAACAAATTTACATTTTAGAAAACAAATTAACAAGATGCAAAACACTTTTACCAGTCCCGGAAACAAATTTCCAAATGACAGATTCTTCACGGAAAGGGAATGTACCACATACCGGAAGTGATGAGGTGTTGTTGGTGAGCGCAGTCAATTTGTGTTGTTGTGAGTGAGTATATGGCGTGAATGAAGTTTATGGTGACTTTACGTGTGGTCGGTGTTTGGAGTTTTTATATGACGCGGACCTGACGGAAACATTGGAAAAACAGGGAACGTATACGACAGCCGCGGCCGGATCGGAGCTACAGCAGGGGGCAGCTGAGTCCGTCTGCAGCTGCAGGACCTGGAGCTCACTGCCCATTCCTGGGAGCCAAAACCGGCACCACGCAGCTGGAGACCCAGGCCGTATTGCTGGGCCCGCTGGAGGAGAAGAAGCCCGGGAGAATCAGATCCAGGACTGAACGGAGCGGACTGTCACAGCCTGCTGAAGTTTAAATCACAGGTTTCCTAAAGGGAGTCTGGCGGGACTCGGACTGTGGACCGACGAAACACGCACTTAAAGTCTCGTTAAATAAATAAATACATGCAGAAATAAATGAATCATTAGTGTTTAAACTTCACTTTGAAGCAGAACCTCTTAGTTCAGAAGGGTGAAGTTTCCGTTTGTACTCATCTGTGAACTGATTATAATAAATATTCTTTGTATTAACAAATTAATTAGTCTCTTTGTCTTTTTGTTTAAAAAACTAGAACATCGCATGAGATTTTGACGATTTATAGTGATTTTATTTCCGTATACCCTTGCCTTGCGCTACGCTGCTGATGCATTAAGGACGGCCCATAGACAGTATATAAGGGAGTGCCTCCCCTGTTCCAAGATGGCGGCTCTATTGACGCATTCGATCCATAACTGCCGTGGTCAAGGCGACATGTATACAACACCTCATCACTTCCGGTATGTGGTACATTCCCTTTCCGTGAAGAATCTGTCATTTGTAAATTTGTTTCGGGACTGGTAAAAGTGTTTTGCATCTTGTTAATTTGTTTTCTAAAATGTAAATTTGTTTTCTAAAATGTAAATTTGTTTTCGAAAATGTTATTTTGTTTCCAAAATGTAAATTTGTTTTCTAAAATGTAAATTTGTTTTCTAAAATGTTATTTTGTTTTCCAAAATGTAAATTTGTTTTCTAAAATGTAAATTTGTTTTCGAAAATGTTATTTTGTTTTCCAAAATGTAAATTTGTTTTCTAAAATGTTATTTTGTTTTCCAAAATGTAAATTTGTTTTCTAAAATGTTATTTTGTTTTCCAAAATGTAAATTTGTTTTCGAAAATGTCATTTTGTTTTCCAAAATGTAAATTTGTTTTCTAAAATGTTATTTTGTTTTCCAAAATGTAAATTTGTTTTCTAAAATGTTATTTTGTTTTCCAAAATGTAAATTTGTTTTCCAAAATGTATTAAAGTGTTTCATTCTTTGTAATGTTGCATTGCACTTCCCGGCCACCGTAGAGCAGGGAACGTGGGCCCAAACGCAGAGAGCAGGCAGGCAGGAGAAGGTTCAAACTGAGGATTTATTACAAAAAGCGGCAGTACAGAGACTGGAAAAACACGAGAAAAAAACAACCAAGGAAAAACTCACAAAATAACGCAGGAATAATAAGGCTCCAGGCTCAAACAAAGAAACAGAATACCAACACTACTGACAGGACACAGGCACGATCGGACACAAAATGATCCAACAAGAGACAGGGGGAACACAGGGGTTAAATACAAGAGGTAATGAACAAATGAGGGCCAGGTGATACAGCAGGTGAAACACATCAGGGCGGGGCAGGACAATCAACGAAGGCGGGAAAACACAGGAAGTAAGACTAGACATGACAAGACAGAAAACAGACTATCTAAATAAAACAGGAAGCAGAACAGGGAAATGCACAACAAAATATACACAGACCACGATGCACAAGACAGGATACGTCAATACAACAGGGAACAGAAATATACCGAATATACAAACACAGGAAACATACAGAAATCAATAATACAGGCAACAGAAATGACCAAACAGGTAACAAATGGAACAAAATACAAAGCAAAACCTCAAAACCATAACACAGGGTGCCTTTCACTCTGTACAAATCACCGACCGTGGATCCAGCAAAACAGCCCCAGACCATCCCGCTTCCTCCTCCATGTTTGACAGTTGATGTCACACACTGAGGAACCATCCTTTCGCCTACTCGACGGCGTACAAAAATCCTGCGTGATAAACCGAAGATTTCAAATTTTGATTCATCAGTCCATAGCACCTTCTTCCAGTCTTCAGTAGTCCATTGGCGATGTTTCTTGGCCCAGGCAAACCTCTTTTTCTTAATCTGACGTCTTAGCAATGGCTTTCTTGCTGCACCTCCACCTATCAAACCTGCAGCTCGATGTCTTCTCTTTACAGATGAAACTTGAGACTTGCTTATTACGACCACTATTAAGCTGTGCTTGAAGCTGTTGTCCTGTGAGCCGCCTATCACGCAAGCTGTTGACTCTCAGAAACTTGTCTTCTGATTCTGTCATGGCTTTGGGTCTGCCAGACCTCTTCCTGTCAGAGTTTCTCCCAGTTTCTAAGTGCCTTTTGATGGTGAAGAATACTGTACTCACTGACACCTTGACTTTCTTCGCAATTTCTCTGTAGGAAAGACCAACATTCTTAAGAGTTATGATGGTCTGTCTCTGTTCCATTGTTAATTGCCTTTTTCCCGACATTTTTATAGCAACACGCTACTTTCTGCAGTACAATACTGTTCAAATAATGTTCACGAGGGTACAGTACCACAGTGTGTTCCAACAATACTTTTATACAAACAGAGGGGGTTGTAAGTAATCCAGACAAGTTGGAACACCTGTGGGAATTGGTAGCACCAACTTTCAAAGCTTGATCAACCTCCATTGCTGCAGAACAGCTTTATGTTGTTTACCCATTTCTTGTTCCCTGAAAAAGGCCTTTTTGTAAAATTCTGAAATGTACATTATTTTGCAGTTTTGGGTAACCTTACTTTTTTTTTTTTAACCTCAGGCAGTTCTTCAGCACTTACCTTTGTACCATTTGAAGCTATTCATTGGACTTGAACTGCTAAAATTTGAAATAAAAAACAAAAAAAATTGGGGTGGTCTAAAACTTTTGACCAGTAGTGTATATCATTTTATTTATTAACCAGTTTTTATTTATCAATATGACTATTACATATACACAGACACAAAGCTACCAAACCTGACAATATCACTGTAATTACTCCAGATGGTGCCTATAATTTATAATTCTATAAATAATAATAAATTAATTAATTGAATATATTTTTTTTTTTGCTGTTTTTTTTTTGGAGTGATTTGCATAGCTGTGCATAACTGGCTATGGACTATTTAACTTATTTATTATCTTGTTAAAAACAGTATAGTTTTACATTGGTAATTTGTGTCCATCCTGTATTTATCAAGTATGATGAAGCAATAGATATATATTCTTTTATGTTTAAATTATGATCGCCATTATTAATCTGCATAAAGTGGAGTGTATGTTCTTTTCACAGTAATATATATATTTTAAATATAATTATTATTTATTTGCCAATAAATACCTCCAGCAAATAAAGCCCTCTAAAACCACAAAATCTCTGTTTGTTTGTTGATACATGTTATCTAGTACGCTTTAGAGAGAACCAGGCCAGCTGTTTCCACGTGCTTTCATTTTTTATGTCACCACGCCACAACTCCATGACTGTGGAACTTTTTTGCAATGGAAGCTGATTTAAATCTACGTTTAAACAATCACAAGCCTTTAAAGCAACACTAAAGAACTTTTCCCGCTTCATTCCCCCTACAGGTTGGAAGCGGAATTGTCCGTTACATTACATTATGCAAGTTTGCCAGATCGGGTAGAGGATCTGTAGTTCGAATGAGACATAATGAGACTTTACGACAGCGGTAATGGACAATTCTGCTAGCAAGTTAGCAAGTCCTTTTCATGCTGCGATTGTGAACTCCAGACAACAACGTTAGCATGATACGAAAGCTTTGTTTAAAGAGCCCCTATTAAACTCCTTTTCAGCATCATATTTGTACTCCCGGGGTCTCCTAGAATAGGTTTACATGCTTTGATGCCTCACACGCCGGGAGACGCGCGACAATAACGGGATGGCGGAGGTTGGGTTTAGGAAAAAACAACGGGGAAAGGACGCCTCACATGCTGGGAGATGGCCGCACGGAACGCACGACAATAACGGGGAAACAAAACGCCACACGCGGGACGCGATCCCCGGCCTCCGGGGTGAAAGTCCTGAATTGTTTGACCCATCCACCACCCCAACCAACCTGCTTACGTGGATTTTCTGCATTTCATACTACTCGCTGCCGTAGTCGTGCTGTGACCACGACATATGCTTCCCATTTAAATACATTAGTTTACATTTTTGTGCTGGCCCACCACGAAAAAAACGCCAAAAACGTCCCCGTGAACACGAATCAATAGATGAAATAACGTGACCATTTCACGATCTGCCATGAGACTGGGTTGTGACAGCACATATGAAAAACTGGACTGGCTGTCTCAAGCAGTGACATCACTGGTTGAGGAATTTCAAACAGGAATGTGGCGTTTAAGGCAGTTGAGAGTCTGTGGGAGAGAAAGCTAGACTGGGTAAACCCAGCCCAATTTGATTTCGCCCTGCAGCTCAGGCTGGAAACCTGTACGTTTATCTATCCTGCTTCCCTTACAAATTTGTGGGAACCAATCACAAACGTATCCACCTGGCGCGCTATTGGCGGGTTTAACACAATGACGACCAAGCAGCTTTTTGTTTACATTCAACAAGCCGGCCACCGAAGCGCAGCACTCCATGGCAGCAACCCGATGATGCCGCTGTCGATGCTACGTCACCAGGATCGTTGGTCTGATTGGTTGAAGGACTATCCAATTGCGTACAGAGTCATTTGAACTATGCCCATTGATCACGCCTCTTGTGCAGTAGAAAATAAAGAGCAGACTCCCCAGACTGTTCAATGTTCAATCTTAAAAGATTGAGCTTGGTCTGGTGACAGACCAAGCAGACTAAGAGAAAGCTCCATTTGGAGTGAAATGTGTTTTTTTGTACATATATTATGTACACAAAAAACTATATGACACACATAAAGAGACGGGAAAAATCCCGAAAAGCATAATAGGGGCCCTTTAATACATGTGGACAGAGGCAACTGACCTGCCCAAACAGTCAAGGTCCACTTTTGTGTAGGACAGATAGCCATCATACTCCTTATTATCTGTGAAGAGAGAGACAGAGTTAGTGAGAGAACATTCCCTTCATTTTAAACAGCATCACCTGAACATATCCTGAAGATACTTTCTGATCCTCCTACATCTGGACCTGATGGAAGCAAAGGGATATTGGGAGTACCCTGCTAAGCAAATCAGACTGACTTAGGATGTGTTTGAAATCAATAATTCCAATCAGTACTACTATATTAAGTCTGTAATTTGCTTTCTTCACTTCTTTTGTTTTCTTAATTATTACGGTTTTCTATTGTCGAAAAATTGCTTATCATCACATGATGGAACAAAACATAAAATCACCCAGTCAAGTAAAAAAAACAAATGTTTGTTGATCACTTTTTTGCCTTTTTCTTGAAAACAGTGGAAAGAGAAGAACCAAGACAGCTTTTCATAGTTTTATTTTGTGTCTGTCGACTGTGCGTGTGTATTTTACAATGATAAAATGTATGTCTATTTAAATGGAGCCTGGTGGGTTTAGCGATAGCAATTTCGCTATTACGTTTTTATGTTTTAAAAAAAGAATCTTAATCTCAGAAAGGCTGTAGAGATCTTTTCTATAGTGTTGTCAAACACTTAGAACAATAATCTGAGCCTGTCAATGGCAAAACAAGCACTTTTGTGGACGTAAATTGAAGGTGCGCAATTGCCCAGTAACATTATATTGTATAGGGAAATAGGTACCCTTTAAGTGTAGACATGATTGAGTGTAATTGTTGTGTATCTTCTGGTCTTTGTATTGCTTCACCAACATGTTTTTATAATAACTAACCGATGGCATTTCTGTAAGTACTCTCTTCACTCGCACACACTCATTATCGAGTGCGAGTGTGTGTACGCAGCATTTCAGCAATGAGTCGGCAACATGGACATTTTGCGGAAACCACTGTATGCCCTCCACTGTTCTCTTGCTGCCGTCTTCCACGTTTGTAGCTCTCTGCTCCTCCCGGTACAGTATGCATATTGATATAAGCCCTGATCCTGTTGTAAGTTGCCTGCTGCTGTTGTACGATTGTCCCAAAGCAAAAGCGAGCACACAAATAGGCTTACCATCTTCCGTCTCATCGCTTCCAAAGTGTCTCCTGTAGCAGAGCATGATCTCCAGGTTGTAACACTTATACAGTGCCGTGAGGACTCCCAGTAGCAACAATATGACCCCCAGACCACCAGCCAACTCCAGGCGATACATATCTACAGTCAGAGAGATACAGCAAAGGGGAGGGGTAGAAAAGACATCGATGAGACGGTACAGTCTGTCAGTTAGGGTTCAAGGGATCACTGACTGTGAGGTAGAAACAAAAATAATCACGGATTTTCTCCAACACGCCAGACTTTAAACAGTGTTTGACTGAAGCTCAGCGTTGTTGTTTTTGATTTTCTTCTGTGCTTCTTACAAACTATTTTGCTCACGTCTGAGTACAGTATATCAAGTCAATCTGCAACAATGAAAACAACAAACGACCACCAGATTGGCAAGTTTTCGAAAATAAATAGACATTTGTACAAACAGACAGTCACAAATGGTTTTTGAGGAATCATGCTGTATGAAGAAGCTTTGTTAACTGTCTGCCTAACATTCCCGCCGATAAAGCGCACGCACGCGCATGCGCATGCGCACGCACACGCACACGCACACATAAGACATGTTAATATGACCAAAGAAACGCGCTGTTTGTCAAGAGCAATTATCTTTGTAATTATGTAACTTTCATTTGCTCGTACAGAAATTCCCTTTGGGCCTGTTCTCTTCTGCGGGGAGATCAGAGGTCAGAGGCTGATTGAATATTACAGTTTGACATTTGATGAAAGCTTCATTAGGCACTATTTTGATGTCAACATTGAGTGACATGACTCCCTGTAATGTGAAATGGTTGCATGTGGAGTGCCAGTGCAATTACTGTAACAGACCACTCTGCAGCTTCAGCGTGGAACACTTAGCAAAGCCAAAGAAAGCCAGATATTTTAGTGTAAAGGTTGAAGACCAATCCAGTGAATACAGGACTCAATGGGTGGCAAAAAGAGGACGTTTGAAACGCCCATGTTGCTCTGTTTCTGTTGGATATGTAAGTAAAGTAGGAAAACTGTTTGCTAACTTGTTTGACAACTTACTCAGTTCATTTAAAGTGCTCATATTATGCTTTTTGGCTTTTCCACTTTCCTTTATTGTGATATATATCTTTTTTGTGCACGAAAAATCCCAAAGTGCACCCCAAAGGGACTTACCGTCTCCAACAGAAAACACTGTTCACAAACTGAAAAAAAATTGTGGTCCAGCCTTTACTTCAGAGACAAACGTTATAATGCTCGCCTAGCTGCTAGCGTGGCACGCCCTCATACTCTGCTTCTGACTGGCTAGTAGTCCTTACCTAGCTACTGTCAGGGCACGCCCTCATACTCTGTTTCTGACTGGCTAGTAGTCCTTACCTAGCTACTGCGCATGTGCGACTCCCAACAGAGATGGAACAGAAGTGCGATGCCTCACTCTGTAGCTAAAACAGAGAGCTCAACACACAGGGTGAAAAGAGGAGCTGCAGCAATGTGCATTACAACAAAAATATGGTGTTTTTTGAAAATCAAACCATGTAAACCTATTCTGATATAAACTCTAAATACAATTACGGACCTGAAAATGAGCATAATATGAGCACAAATTGATGACATCATTGATGTCAGTTTGTTTTGCAATTTTTGTGCACTACTGTCCTGTCCGTTCTACCCAATACTGCCATATTAAGCTTAAAAACAAGGGTCTTTAATATGTTTTTTTTAGGCCAATGACCCCTTAGCTTAAAGACAGATAGAGCAGGGACCCCCTGACTAACCACATTGTATAAAACTAAGCTGCATATTAAAGGTGCCCTGCCACACAAAAACATTTTTACTTCTATTTTTTGAAATATGTTAGGTCCACATGTGTTTGTGTTATGTCGTGAATGTCAAAATGAACTGCTACCTCCTCTGTCAGCTCTAGCCACTGAAAAGAAATAAGTGGAGAAATCAGGCCAGTTACAAAAGCTGGTCAGTCTGACGTGGTGTTGCCTGAGCTCATTACTATTCATGAGCTCGCCCAGTTGCGCTCGGTAAAGGATGCTGATAGCCAGTCTCTCATTGGCTAGCTTTTAGCCAATCAGAGTCAAGCAGCTTAGCTCTTAGAATATTAACGAGAACTGGCACAAATCGAGCTGAGTCTTCCTAGAGGCTTTCTATACCACGCTAGAATGGCTTGAAACAAGGTAACCAAGGCATTTTGTCCACAAAAATTGTAACAGAGTTAAATGGTAGAACTTCAGACATTACCACAAAGCAATGAAATACGTGTGGCAGGGTACCTTTAAACTGGGCCTAAAATAGAGCATCCTAAAGCCTTTACACAAACTTTCTAATGGTTCATACCATATAAGCTATTAGAATAATAAGTGTTGACGTTTTCATATATTTATTTTATACATCATGTTTTAATGTGAACCATTCATGTTACATTTTTCACAAATAGGCCGATTCATCTTTGCTCATTTAAAAAAAAAAAAAAGCAAAAATATATTAAACAATAATTTGGTGTAGTAACTCGAGGGGCCCCTAAGGGGTCCCGGACCCTGTGTTGAAGATCTCTGCTTTATAAGAAAGCCTCACTTTTCCTGAAGAATGGCCACAGCCATGGCCACAAGTGGCATTTACAGGAGAATAGTAAATGCTAAAGTGGAGGGAAACAATACAGCGGGAATTCATCAAAATGATTCAGCAAGGTCGGTGTGTTGATTGAGAAATGGCGTATTTATTGCTTGTGAAAAAGTAGCAGGAGGTGGATTGTGTTATTTCTTCTTTCAAATCTAACAGTCTTGATTTAACAGTATACTTCTGCCTTAAGAGAAGATTTTTCAGTCAAGGGTTATTGTCTTATTGTCCCATAAATGTAGTCCCGCATGCTAACCCAATTCACATTTGCCAAACCAATTATACCTCATCCTTTAAGCTTTTTTTTTTCTTGTGAAAGTAACACAGACAGTGTGCTTTCTGGAAGTGTTTTCAAACTGTAAATTTCACATTTACAAGAAAAAGGGCTTAGAGGATGAGGACCGACAGATTAGTTTTGCACATGGGCACAGGGTAAATGATCCCACCTCCGGTGAAGAGCAGCACACAGCCGCTTCTCTAAACCTTTCAACGGGAAGCATCGGGAACGGTTTTGCACGCAGTGAATGAGACGGCTGCAGACAGGGATGCCGTTACTGCAATTGTTATAGCTTGTGGTCTACGTTGAGATTTAGGGATGACGCTTTTTCTGCAAGTGTTTGGTGATGATCTCCTATGTTGTGAGTTAAACTGGTATTGACAAAAATAAAAGGAACCACCTGTGCAGAATATGGATTGGCAAAAGACACAAAGTCAGCCTCAACACAAAGTATGTTGCCTTGACTGAGAGAGACAGATGACCTCACGTCAGCATGTTAGACACAGAGAGACACACACACACACACACACACACACACACACACACACACACACACACACACACACACACACACACACACACAGTCTCAGATTGTGTGTGTTTGTATGTATGAATGATAGTGCTATCATAGGCAATATGAGTGTATGGGAGATTAATGGAACACTGCTGGTGAATGACACCATGGGAAATATGATCTATTACTATCTCTCACACACACACACACACACACACACACGCACACACACACACACACACACACACACACACACACCAACGCATCTCTTCCCTATGACTTTTCCCTACCACTTCATTTTAAAACTGGTGTTTTTATTTGACCATACAGTATATACACAATCTTGTCTGATTATCAATGCAGCATAAGTGAATTTTTTTTTTACTAAACTGAAACGTATCCCCTAACATGATTAAAACCTCCAATGTGCCATCATAACTGTAAGGTGGCAGTCAGCAGGTGTTTGTTGCCACCTTGGAGCACAGCGCCACCTACTGGTCTGGTACAGTGTCACATGTACAGGAATGATCGGAGGGCAGGAGGAGAATATATCCTGCTGTCAACTGTTTTTTTACAATTCCATTACTCACTACACAGTGTGTACTTCTCCCCCTCTAACATTCAAGTTACTGATTAATATCACAACAGTCAAGGGAAGAATGTCAAAGCTAGGCAGACATACAGACAGACAGACAGACAGACAGACTCAAGGCTATCATATACATTTTAAAAATGAACTGTATGATGATTTTATAACTTGCTTCAAAGGGTAGATACAAAAGGTACAAATAATTACAATTATTGTGAGAAAAAAAACAGAATCAACGTTATATCTCTGATCACACTGCAAATCCCAGTGTTCAATGTTCTCTTGTCAGTTTGGTGATAGTCTGTAATAGCAACAGTCAGCCTGCATGTCACAATGTAAGCACTCCCTCTGTTCATTTGACATTTCATACAACTGTCACTCTGAAGGCACCAATCAGAGCTGTAGTGAACATAAAGGCTCACAATCATCAGCTGGATTTTAATAACATATTGTACACGTTATAGTAACTGCAATATTAAAAAAGGTTACATTGTATACTACCAGAATTGGTTAATTTCAGAAAAACACTTATTGTTATTACTGATGCATTAAAATGTAAGCAGCGTTTTAATGTTGGGGTTGTTCGAGGTGGCGCTAATTCTCACTGCTTTATATACTGTTGGGCAATAGATTTTATGAATGTATAGTATGTTTTGTAATGTGAAGTAGAGTGGAGCAAAAAGTAGCATATTTTATCTCCAAAACTGTGGTTCCCAAAGTGAGGTCCAGGGACCTCCAGGGGTCCTTGAGGGGGTTCCAGAGGGTCCCTCACTATAATTCCATCCATAAGTTACACAATGACAGAATGTAGGACTGTTTCGGCCACGGGTTGCATACACTTTCTGTAATAAATCCTATCAGATGGGGGACCCTGGGAGAAAATCCTGGGAAATGGGTGTCTATGGTCTAATTTGTGTCAGTTTAGGGGTCCTCGACAAGGAAAAGTTTGGGAACCACTGCTTTAAAATTTCATGAAGTAGTCAAGTAAATTACCTCAAAAGTGTACTTAATATTGCCACCACTTTCTTTCACACTGAGTACGTTTAAATGCAGACCAATATTCCACTATTATTCGGAATATGACAATATTCCGAATTTGATACAGGTCATGTAAACAGCATATTCCGGTTGGATATTCCGAATAAGGCCTTTTCCCGAATATAGCATTTTTCCCGATTAAGACATTTGGGATATTCTGGTATTAATCGGGTTTTAGAGCCATTCTTCAGACATGTATACATTTCGGAATATGCGTCTCAATCGGGGGTTTTAGCCCAGTTTACGGCCTCTTGCCTGTTTACGGCTTATGGTCAGCTCTGTGCGTTGCTATGGTTGCTGTACACAAACCAACCAGCCTGCCTAACCAAGGCTGCAGACCCGATAAGAAGGAGAAACACAGCAACTTTTAAACATTATCAAAGACTGGATATCAACAGGTTTTTGGATATGCGCACACATCGCTACGACGACCTTTTCAAGAAGCTGGCTGAAGGAATGAAAGAGGGACGCTGTGTTCGCACGGTCCAACAAGCCCGCACCACTGGAAAACTTTGAAAAAAAATCATATTTTGCACAGCTACATGTAAACAGGAATATTAGTGGAATATTCACTTTCATTAGCCGTGTAAACAGCTTAGTCGGAATATCGTCATTTTCGGAATAAGGGCAAAAAACGGAATATTATGCGCATGCAAATGTAGTCAGCATTCTGTACAGCACTGTGGGGAAAGTTTGTGATTTTGTAAAAAGATGGGTTATTGTTTTAAACAGCATGGTGATACATTTGGCCTGGACCGACATTAAAAACTCATGTTAAGACCTTCCAAAATAAGAGCTGGGGGGACAATTCTTTTCTAGTTTTATCTTTTTTTGTGTGTGTTGTGCCAATGTGTTCTTTCCTCATTGATACATTTCAATTTTGATGTTATTTCCTGTATTTTGTTTTGTTTAATTTATTTTTATTTTTTTGTGGTTTGTGCAAATAAATAAACCAAATTGACTGTGCTGTGCTATATTATCATCTCATGCATGCTATTAGCCACCTGGGGACATTTTTTCTTTGAAACCTGAGAATCTCTTTTTTCTTTTTGTGGTTGTATTATCAAACTGTGTCTCATTAGATGGAGAATTTTAAGGGCAGAACATACGGGCCTTCTATTTAAGCCCTTCTTGAAAATATAGCTGAAGTGGGTTAGTATCGATCTACCTATTTTCTTTGAAATAATATCCCACAATGCACCAATCTTTTTACAGTATGTAATCCGTCTGAAGTTACAACATTTCACCAGTAGACGTCTCTCCAACTCTACTCTGAGCTTTACCTACACACAGAGACACAGTATAGTAGAAGGAGGTGGGACAGCGACAGACTGGAGGATAGGAGGGGGGGAATGGCCGTCGGAGGGGGGAAGAAAAATAGTGAAATATAACTAATTACCAAATATTTGCTCTGCAGTGAAGTGAACTCAAATTGCTTCCATTAGTACGAGACACATTTAAAAAACCTCTGCTTCTCTCTCCATCTCCGCCTGCCTCCATCCATCCATCCCCTCCCTCCTTCCCTCGTGTTCCTCTCTCTGTTCTATCGCCACGCCCCACTCCATCTATCTTTCCCAGATATTTTCCATTAGTAATGAGTCACTTGCCGCCATCTCCCGATATCAGTGCACAGGAAAATGGGAGCAGAATTTTGAATTTTAATTATGCTTTCTTACTTATTGGGCATACAAAGTGAAGTCGACGGTAACGGTCGAGGCGTGTGTATTTGTGGGGGAGGAATATGCTGAAGGAAATTTGAATGAGATTTTTGACGTAACTTTTCTCCCTGCCGTGCTCGTTGTCTCTCTTAACCAAACACACCTTGTTGAATTCCACACGCTTTACTCTCTTTCTCTCTGTCTTTTAGTTTTCGTCCACTGGCTTCATTAGAAAAGCATTTTGCATCTGTTGCCAAAGCAATTTGTCAAGAAACAACAATGGTGATGAAATAAAAATAGATATAAAGTTTGTCTTCAGACGTACCATCTGTTCCTTCTTTCATTGGAACCATGAGATGGTAAAATGCCTTGAGATGCAGTTTCTTTGAAGGCAACTAGAAGCTGAAGAGAAAAACCTCAGCTTCTCAACTTCTCTCCAAACTTCAGTCGACATAGATTCTAAATGATATTCTCGAAATCAAGTCAGCTTTTAAGCCAACGCAGAAGAAGTATTTCCGCAACATCCATGCTACCAGTGGTGGAATGTGACTAGGCTAAGTACATTTACTCGGTACTTGTACTTAAAGGTCCTATGACATGCTGCGTTTTGGATGCTTTTATATAGGCCTTAGTGGTCCCCTAATACTGTATCTGAAGTCTCTTTTATATAGGCCTTAGTGGTCCCCTAATATGGTATCTGAAGTCTCTTTTATATAGACCTTAGTGGTCCCCTAATACTGTATCTGAAGTCTCTTTTATATAGACCTTAGTGGTCCCCTAATACTGTATCTGAAGTCTCTTTTATATAGGCCTTAGTGGTCCTCTAATACTGTATCTGAAGTCTCTTTTATATAGGCCTTAGTGGTCCCCTAATACTGTATCTGAAGTCTCTTTCCCGAAATCCAGCCTCGGTGCAGAATTACAGCCACTAGAGCCAGTCCCACAATGAGCTTTCCTTAGGATGTGCCATTTCTGTGTCTGTAGCTATTGAGGAGGGGGGGGGCCCAGTTTATGAAGGATGGCGACCTCACATAATCCCAACATAGCTCCACCCAGGGCTGTAGTCAAGTCCACCTTTGTCGAAGTCCAAGACAAGAGGCCTGTACTATGAAGTAGAGGTGTGAATCTTCACTGATCTCCCAATTCGATTACGATTATCATGTCAGCGATTCAATTTGATATCTTAATGCATCAAATACATTTAAAAAAATTTTTTTTTTTTCAAGAACAAAACATTTTGCAGTGCTCTAATACAAAATAAATTGGATACATAAAACTACAGCACTGAGCACATGGCACTTCCTGAATGTGCAAAACATACCAGAATAATGTAAACAGAAATGTTGTTAGGCCTACATTAAATTGTAAACAGAAATAATTGATCATGAGCCTGCCGATTATCGATGCAGCATCGTCCATGTCCACGATTCGATGCATCGATTATTTGATTAATTTCAACACCTCTACTATGAAGCAAGATTTGGCGTTAACGAGGTAACTTCAGGTTCAACCCAGGGTTTAGTGTGTCACGACGGTGGATCACTTGCTACCGGGTTAAATCGCCGTGGTAACTTATGCTGAACACATAACCCGCTCGGGAGCAGGTTATGTTGGAGATTAGAGATCAACCGGTGTAAAAGCACCGCCTACTGACCAATCAATACTCGATTGATAACGGCGTCACCGTTCCTAGAAGATCCAGTGGAGCTCGGTGCCCGGAGAGAGAGAGAGAGAGAGAGAGAGAGAGAGAGAGAGAGAGAGAGAGAGGTGCGCTCATAAAAGTTAAAACATTTAGAGACCGACAACCCCGTTAACATTCCCTGATGGATATTTTTTTATGAAAGATACAGATTTTTAGCGGAGGGACTTACGTACAGGCTATTTGTCGGCTTCTTGAGCTGTGTGTTATTTGCTCTCACAAACGTTTACCACTGCCAGGGTTGCAACTGAAATAAAAGGCTAAAGCAACGACAGTTTATGGAAAGCACAAGGGTAATTATGGTCAGATCTTGTGCCTGACTGATGGGGAAGTGATATTGATAAAAGCGCTGCGATTTACGCATTTACAGCGTCGGCTACGTTTTTGCCAGCTTTGCTTCCTGTTTTAGGAAGCAGCGACTGTATTGCGTTTTGCCTGTAAAACCGTGTCTGTGTTCTTCATATTTATGTAGAATTATAATTTGCTCTTCTTATGTAAAATATGCGGCTCTGGTAGATGTTTGCGACTGGTCATGCTGTGCAAACCCCGCCTTTTTTATGTGAACGCGCCGCTGGATTGGGAATCCCTGGGTTGACTGAACTAGTTGTTGATCAGCGTCGTGACAGCTTATGCGGGACCACTGTAGGATCAAATTAGGCCATATTTTTTTCACATAAGGCGGAAGTGCTACTTCACATTTTAGATGTTGAGTTTGATTCTAAGAACATTCTGGACTGCTAATGGAAAATGTAACAAATAAGCAACATGTGTCGCTAAAAATGATATATAGTATGTTCCCATTGTTGAACTTAATACTTGTGTTAAAGAATCCATAGTACAAAGTGCTCGCTGACATAGTGTCAGTGGCCAAAATGAAAATGATTGAAGCCTGATGATTGAGCTATATGACGCAGCCAGGCGTATACCAGGGCACAATGTTAATGCCTGTTCTAGATGGATTTAAACCAATAACTGTTTTCTGATCAAGCGCGCTTCATCAACAGTTTTGTTTTGAAAGAGGAAGTTACTTTAGAAAAAAAGCATATAGTGCTGGATTACTACTACAACTAGAGTATTTGGCGAGTCCAATGGCTGAGTCCGAGACAAGTCTGAGTCCGTTCTCAAGTACTACAGCCCTGGCTCCACCCAACCTCAACCTGAGCAAAGTTCTAACCGTAACCCTTTAAAGTGCTCAGAAAAAAATGGAAACTTAATATCTACAGTACAATTAAATGGCAACTGGGCAAACTCCATCTGTCGGTGAAGATCTTGTGATATGAGTGGATACTCCAGAACAGTAAATGGACCTCATGTTGAGATTTCCACAAGAAGTTAGAGATAAGCTAGATAGCTTATTACATTTTTGTAAAAAGTGAGTCTTTTTGTGGAAAAAGTGAGACTTTTTCCAAGATTAAGTAGATATTATCACTCAGTGGCCCCATTTAGTACACTTTCACATTTCAAGTGTCTGGTGTCGCCGATGAGATTTTAGACAGTTTCTTATACACTCATCTACATCTCTGCTGCCAGATCACACATCTGATTCCATCTGTCCTGCTTCTCCCAGGCAGCAGGCAGATTTGCTTAAGCCCCACTCCAATCCAGAGGGTGGTGGTAATGCACAGAAATGCAAGAAGAAGAATACGCTTTGCACTCTAACAGTTTAGTTACAATAACAACAAGAGAAAGGGAAAAGAACTGCTAATTTTTAGTGAGATATGAAGTTGATATTGATACGGCTTTTCAGCTGCATTTGCACGTTTTTTTTTTTTCTGATTGGTCCAAGACGCATGAAGTGACTAAGTACACGTTCAGCACCGACAAAACGAAGTAAAACGTTTATTCAAACTGAAAATGGGGTGCGTTGAACACCCTGCTGTGTGTGCAATCGCATTGCCTTTTTATTACCACGACTTCAAATACACGTCGCTGCTGATTGGGTGACGTCTCTGACACACCCACCAAACAGGAGAAAACATACTGTACCTCATAGCCTGTTGCACACTGTTTTAGTCTGTTCCGAGGAAACATGCACGGTGCACACAGTTTTGGGATTGCCCGTGCCCTAAGTGTTAACAGGGTTGAAGGGAAGTTTGGGGCTGTAACTCCCATCCTCCTTTCCTCATCCCAAATCAGTCCTCACTGTTTTGTGAATCTAGTTTTTGCTTAGATGCAGCAAATAAGATCGGAGCCTGTGATGAACCCAAGCTGAAACCTTCAGAAACCTTTTTAACCTTTGAATGACATCAGAGAAAGCATGTCTGTCTAGTCCCTGTCTGTTCCTCTGTCTATTATTTTCTTTCAATCCCTCCTCTTTTTTGTCAGCTCTTATTAGTCTCCCTCCCTCCCTCCCTCCCTCCATTTTTTTCTTTCTAGCAAGACTCTCGTCATGGTGGCTGAAGGCAGCTCTTTCTGCTCTGTCAGTTACAATAAAGATGTGCATGGTGTGTGTACTGTAGGTGTGTGTGTGTGTGTGTGTGTCTGCGGGAGTGCATGCATGCAACATAGATGCATCAACCCATTACCTTGGGTCACCGCAGGGTGGGAGCACACCCTAATTCAATCACACACAGCGCATGAAATCAAGCTTTACTAATTTGTGCTAACTTAGGATACCTTGTGCTTTGTTTAGGCTGTCATGTTGTGTTCAGGAGCCCAAATCTGACCCTATTAGCTTCAAGGCTTCAGGCCAGGAGGCACCGGAACAGTCTGCAGGCTAGTTAGCCAGGTTAGTGAACTTTTCAAAAAGTAGCCTACGTTAGAGGCGGAAATTACAAATGACTTTGCTCATTCAAATGGTTTTGCTCAGTTCAATTTAAAGGTTAATATTCACTGACTGTGTAGTTAGTTCATATACATCGCGGTTCAACACAGCGTGACTGTGTTCAGTCTCTTAAACTTAAAGTTCAGTCTGTTGCTGGTTCAACAGTTTTGTTTAGGACAAAACTCAACACAAAGTTTGTACATTCGATCCCATCAGATTTTCTCATAATCAGTAAACATCGTATGCAATAAACGCTAATAGAAACGTTATTTGCCGAATAAATAATGAATTGCGATTACGTTTTAGCTCATTTTATGGTTGCAAAAAAAAATAAGTTTTAGATAATTTACGCTTTCTTTGCAGACATGGCAGGTGTCAACAAAGACAGATATAAGTGGTTGAACAAGGAGACGAGAGACTTTTAAATTTAATTTACGAGCGAAATATAACGGCTAATTTAGATAGTTGTTGTCCGGCATTTATGTGCATCAGCATCATAATAGCAATGTTTTGATAGCGTCGTTTTATTATAGCTTGATATGTTGCTATCAGCTGGCACATAAGCACTATTACAACTTGTGCAATATTAATTATTTGTAGACGACGCGCTCCATTTTGGCTAGCAAAACTTTGTTCGCAAATGTTAGCTTGAATGTCGTGCGATTCAGTGCGAAAATGATTGGAAACACCCCTCAAATCTATTTATTTTACCAATTTGACCGCAAAACAGCATGTGACGTCATAACGCACAGGTTTTTATTCAATCTAAAGCCACTGGATGGAAACATACTTTACCAGCTTTTTTTGATTGAATGTTTTTAGCGAAGTTTAGAAAATTCGATTGACAAGTGGATGGAAACATAGCTAGTGTCTGTGACTTTTGTGGTCTTTCAATAAGCTTTTCAACCAGAGAGGAACTTCCTGTGTATCGCAACTGAGCTGCCGGTGGTGCTTTCAGTTAACAGTGAGGGGAGCTCCGCTGCTGAAGGCTACTGATTTAGTCAGTGACACTAAAGATGTGGTATAAACAGTTCATCTCAATAATACTGTATTGAAAATGTGTTCTTTCATTGACTTAAAGCCTCCAACCTACACCACCAATTTGGAAGTTTGTTAGTGAACTTTAAAGATAAATAAATAATTAATTGTGCTAATTTTGTATATACACTCACCTAAAGTATTATTAGGAACACCTGTTAAATTTCACGTTAATGAAATTATCTAATCAAACAATCAAATGGCAGCTGCTTCAATGCATGTAGGGGTGTGGTCCAGGTCTAGACAATCTACTGAACTCAAAACTCAATGTCAGAATGGGAAAGAAAGGTGATCTAAGCAACTTTAAGCGTGGCATGGTTGTTGGTGCCAGACGGGCTGATCTGAGTATTTCACAATCTGCTCAGTTACTGGGATTTTCACGCACAACCATTTCTAGGGTTTAAAAAGAATGGTCTCTAAAAGGAAAAACATCCAGCATGCTGCAGTCCTGGGGGGCGAAAATGCTTTGTTGATGCCAGAGGTCAGAGGAGAATGGGCCGACTGATTCCAGCTGATAGAAGATCAGCTTTGACTCAAATAACCACTCGTTACAACCGAGGTATGCAGCAAAGCATTTGTGAAGCCACAACACGCACAACCTTGAGGTGGATGGGCTACACCAGCAGAAGACCCCACCAGGTACCACTCATCTCCACTAAAAATAGGAAAATGAGGCTACAATTTGCATGAGCTCACCAAAATTTTGAAGACTGTCATTTGAAGAATGGAAAAATGTTGTCTGGTCTGATGAGTCTCGATTTCTCTTGAGACATTCAGATGGTAGAGTCAGAATTTGGCATAAACAGAATGAGAAGATGGATCCATCATGCCTTGTTACCACTGGGCAGGCTGGTGGTGGTGGTGTAATGGTGTGGAGGATCCCTTTCGCCTTCAGAACTGCCTTAATTCTTTGTGTCATTGATTCAACAAGGTGCTGGAAGCATTCTTTAGAAATGTTGGCCCATGATTGATAGGATAGGGTCAAACACAGTATTAGTATGGTGTTCCTAATAATCATTTAGGTGAATGTATGTATGTATGTATATATATATATACATACACACACATATATATGGCATGCCGTTTAGGAAATTATTATATATATGTAAAGTTTGAATATATTGAATGAAAGTCTATATATTTTGAATGAAAGTCTGAATATATTGACTAAACCTTGAATATATTGAATTAAAGTCTGAATATATTGAATAAACTTTGAATATATTGAATGAAAGTCTGAACATATTTAATTAATATTTCCAGATATATTGAATGAACCTTGAATATGTTGAATGAAAGTCTGAATATATTGAATAAAAGTTTGACTATATTGAATGAACATTGAATATATTGAATGAAAGTCTGAATATATTGAATGAATGACTGAAAATATTGAATGAAAGTCTGAATATATTGGATGAAAGTTGAAATGGAGTCTGACATCATTGTCTGCCGCCATCTTGTGTTTTCGTTGTGATTAATCCTAACCGAAGTGTGACACTATGAGTGAATCAGCAAGAAATCTAGTGTCAGCAATTTTGAGCAATGAAGAGATTATTAACACACTGGCGAATGCATGTATGGGCCAAAACACGGGTAACGGTAACCGTAGCCAGTACTGTTCTCTCAATGAAGAAGTTTGTTCAGTTTTTCATCGTGGAAGACCGAATGAAAGGAACCTCTCTGGTCAGGCATGTCCCTTTAATCAGGCTAATGTCAACACACCTTTCATTCAATATATACAGAAATTCAGTGAATATATACAGACTTTCATTCAATAAATTCAGACTTTAATTGAATATATTCAGACTCTTACCCTAACCCCCTAACCCACTTTATATATAATAATTTCCTAAACTGCATGCCATAATAAATATATATATATATATATATATATATATATATATATATATATATATATATATATATATATATATATATATTTATATATAGAAAAAGGATGGATCTACATAAAGTGCTTTCCTAAGTACTCATCTTTAGCTGTACACAATCCCTACACAATCCCCTGCTGCAACGTATGTTGTGTGAACTGAGCTGATAATAGTGTTACCTCTTGTTACAGTGATGAAGACATGCTTTATGTGTTATTGTTAGTTGCTGCACCTTATTAAAACAGCTCTAACCATAGCGTTGTAACTCCCTTATTCAGCCCAGAACCTATTCTAATTGTCATGTCTGTTGGCTGACGTGCCCATAAAAAAATAACATATTTTTATATATAAGACCAGCCAATGTCATTTACAGCTAAAAGTTATAAATATATTCGAAAATATCCCTAAACGTCCACATAAAATCATGCAAAGACCATGTAGTTTTATTTGTAATCAAACCCCATCAGCTGGCTCTCTTCAACCACCTAAAAAAATACTGGTGTTCTGAGGAGGATAGAACAATAAAGTTTACTCAGAAAATAAAATGAAGTTGCTTACTGATTAGCTAAAACTACTTCTTAGGTTGACATAATCATTGCACTGAAACAGTGCAGTATGTGGTGAGTCACACTGAATGGGGGACTCTTTTCCAGGTTAAAGCTATTATCTTGCTCATTTCCTTTAAATCTATACTGATCACAGAGAAGGAGATGTAGATAAAGAGTACGCTTTTGGACAACTGAGATTGTTCAGAGTGGGCTGCTATTGCTAAATTGAGAAATAAATGGGAGGAAAAGAGAAAGCCAGTAGAGATAAGGAAGAGATTAAGAGACAGAAAGGAGAAGGAAGACATGAGTGTGTTTTAGAAAGATGTGGAGCGGCCCACTTCATTTGGAATCCAAAGGAAACTGGTATGAGATACGCATAAACATACAGTACACAGACAGTGCTCCAACATCCACCCTAATCCATTAGAAAACCACACATGTTTTGCTACGTTTCATTTCATTAATTTGAAGCTGAAGGATTACTGCAGCTGAAAGGGATACATGTACTGATACCTGCTTCAAGTTCCAGCTTCTTCAGTATTCCACTGTGTGTGTATGTGTTCCTTTACAATGTACAGTATGTGTGTATGGTAAAGTACACTTAAATAGATGATAGTGCTTTTAAAGGTACTACATTGTAAAAAGTGAGATTTCGATGTCTTTTTTTTTACTATGAAGCAGGTTGAGGTGCTATATACTGTAAATACTGTGAAAGTTTCAGAACACTCAATCCACACAAAAATGCACACAGCCCGCATTTAGAAACTTTACGGTTGTGAACTATACTATATATGTAGTATATAAGTGCCGCTACAGTGTCGTTACAGTCATTACCCGGCTGCAATGACGGTGCAGAGATGCAGGGTGCAGATGCAGAAGACCTGGAAATGCTGGCCAATCAGAGCAGACTGGGCATTTTCGGGAGGGCTTAAAGAGACAGGCGCTAAAACGACGTGTGTCAGACAGAGGGTAGCCTCGCATTGTCAGACCTTCCTCCACAGCACTGCGAAGGAGGGTCTGGCTAGTCCACACAACATTTAGGGATGGGAGAAAAACATGCTCTGGTTCATTGGCATTTCTTTAAACCAATCACAATCGTCTTGGGCGGCGTTAAGCGCCAGACTGAGCAACTGTGCCTCGGCAAAATAGCCCCGGGAAGGAACTTGTTTTGGTGGAACGTGTACGTTTAAAGGTTGTTTTAGTCGTGCGACAGAAAACTCAGATTGGACAGAGTCTAGCTAGCTGTCTGGATTTACCCTGCAGAGATCTGAGGAGCAGTTACCCATAGTCCTCAGAAATCCACCGCAGTTTTGAACGCCAACACAAAGAAAGCGTAAGGTGACGTACATCCGTCCAAAATGAGGGACATCCGGCAGAATTTCTGGCGGCAATTGAACAATGCTGGAAATGAAACGTCGTCGGTATAGACTAGACAGAGGGTAAATACAGGTATATTCAGACAGACAGTGTGAGAAAGATATTGTTTTTTTTGAACATTAGAGCATGTAAACCTACTCTAGTAGAAATCCAAAATACAAGTATAAACCTGAAAATTTGCATAATATGGGACCTTTAAACAATCCCATTACACGTCATGCCTACCATGAGGAAAATGTGTGTGTGTTTCGGTGTATAGGTCTAATCAAACGTGCACACACAAATGCAGAATATGCTGGTAGCTATATAATAGCAATGCTGCCAGGTTGCTTTACTGTAAAACTTTGTACAGAAACACACACAGTACACACTCCTGTATTCAGCCAGGTAATTACAGTGGGAAGTAATGACAACCCCACACTTCTCATCCTGACCCGCTGTGGAGGTGTGTGTCTGTGTGATCCCACGTGTGGGTGTACTTGTGCATGTGTGTGTGAGTCCCTAAGGTGCTAGTTAAGTATAGTAAGATAGATTTGACACCCAAGGCATTCAGCAGGAATCAGGCGGGGAGTCAGAAAGAACTGTTTTTAGTCCTCCTCTCTCTGCCTTTCTTCTTTTCTCTTTTTGTCTTCATTTCGGCTCTCCAAATTTTCTCATACACCCCTCAGCTTCCCCATTTTTATCTCTCTGTCTGCATCTTTTATTTCTCTTTTGTTCTCCATTTCCCTGCCTCGTTCTGTCTCCCACCGTTTCAGCGCCTGTTTATCTCTTTCCACATTCCCCCCAATTCACCCTGTCCCTACTCATCTGCATGACGTTCATTTATTTCATGTAGTGGGCATTCATGCGGCCCTTTTTTCCACTGAAATGTAAGGTAAGGGAGACAATTCATCTCCTCCTCCGGTGCCGTTTCTCTAGGTTTCTCTCTCTTTCTGCGGGTCGTGGCCTCTGACCCAAACAGGCCTGTTCTCTCTGCTTATCAGATGGAAAGCAAGATACGGCAGGACTGCTGCAAATGTTTTACAAAGGGAGCTGTGCCCTCATGCATTTTTCAGCTGAATATTTAAAAGCGGTAACTATGAGATCCTGTTTTTTTTTTGTCTCCATCTGTGCTGCTCAGCACTGTGTGCTGTGGTGTATTTTCACCGCACGTTCTGCAGATCACCTGTCAATCAAGCAGAGTGTTCAGTACTGTAGGATCTGTTCTCTTTGATTCTGTGTTGTTCTGTCTGAGAGTCTATATATGTGGTGCTATTTTGTTTTTTTTGTCATCAGTTTCAGAGGGGCTAACAAAACTTTTGAAATGAATCTTTGGAAGAGCTTTTATATCTTGCACATTTCATGATGACAGCACACATTTAAAGTCTTAATTATCTTGGAAGCTCTTCACATCCACAAATATTTACTGGGCCATAAAAGTAGCATCAGTTCCTGAGCTGCCTGGCGGGGTAATCCTTTTTAAAAGAATCATAAAGAGAAATTGAATATGTCCCAGGTAACTAGAGCAGATACAGTTTTATATTTAGCATGCCAGGGTTTTTTGGGGCATTTTTGTCATTTTATTTTGCTGATTTAATGGTCTGCCTCCGAAGAATGAGCTTCGTTGAGCAGTGGCTCTCACAAAGAGGCCAGCAACGGCAAAGAGAGAGACAGCGGGGAAAAACACCGTTTAGAGCCAGCATGATCACCAAAATATCTATTTTCACTCAAATATGCTGGCTAACTCGGTGAATTAAGGGTTTATTTTGGCCAAACCAGAACTGGTGGTTGTTGGAACAGTGGACAAACTGACCAAGTTTGGTGAGTTTTCTTTTGTTTAAGCCAAGTTTTAGTGAAGTGTGTTTTACGATGAGTTAACAAGGCAATTAGTGTGGTAAAAGATAGAACCTTGAATTCAGAAGGTGTAACAGTATTTCCTTTTTTTTGACATCTTTGTGTATTTTGTTTATTCATTAAACTAAAAAGCGAAGAGAGCTTGTGGAACATGTCAAACTCGTCACTCAAACACATCTCCCAGCTGAAAAACTCTGAAAAATGGTATTTCTTATAGTTTCGAACATTCCCTTAAGAATGAATGTATAAAATAAATATTTAGATATTTTGGCTGATATTTGACTTGCAATGTGGTATCAGACTTCCCTTCATCACTTGCTGGTGCAAGGTCAATACGTCAAATAATGAATTTCAGTGCAATGGTTTGGTTCTCAATTCTGAGTTTGTTAGGTTAGGTTTTTTAATTTTTAATAAGCAATTTACTTGCAAGCTCTTATCTTTTTATCATTAATTTGATCTGTCACTCACTCAGATTAATTGCTTGAAGCCAGCTCTATCACCACTTTTAAATCAAAACTCAAAACATTTCTTTTTTCCAAACATTATGGACCATTATTATGACTGTTTCTACCCTTGTACCACTTTATATATATATATATATATATATATATATATATATATATATATATATATTTTTTTACCCCCGCAATGATTGTAAATGTATTTTTTTGTATTTTAATCCTAACTTTTTACTGAATTTCCTTTTGTACAGTGTTTTGAGACCATGTCTTATGGTAATATTGCACTTGAAATAAACTTGAATTGAATTGAAGAAAAGCGACAGTAAGGGACCGTTCGGTATTTATGGAATGGACCACCGGAGGTAAATAGGGGAGGGTCATGTCTTTTTATTCTTTATTGAGGGGAGGGTCATCCAACATTTTTCAGGGATCACCCAACTTTTGTATTCATGAAACAGCAAAATTTCAAAGTGGCTTGTTTGGTGCATATTTTTCCATGTAGCTCTCAGTCTTGGCCCCCGCTACCAGATGGGTCTGACCCGTGAGTTTACTGTGGGGCAGGGGGAACTGCCCCTCCCGGTGGCTGAAACGGATAATTGCATTGTTGAAAAAATGAGTGGAATATAATTACATCTGGCAAGATCAGATATTTTATAAATATCTTAAATAACACAAAACAACTAAATGGTGGTAGGTAATACATCTGATTTCATATACTGCTTTAGTAAAAAAAAATATTTCCTGGCTGACGATGGGAGCAGCAGGATGCAAAAAACGAAAATGACTGTTGCACTCTCTGGACATCTTACCGTGCCAAGCACAAGATTTGGACGTTTATACGTTTATTCCACTTTGTTTAAACGGGGAAGTGGAGGAAGCCTAATGACGAGTCCATAGCAACCAGTTTGTGTGTTGAATGGTACCCAGAGTGCCTTGCTGAATGGTCTCAATGTTTTATTGTTTTATTTCATGTGAATACTAGTTTACTAGAGGAGTAACATAGTATTTGAAGTAATGCAGGAAGTGTGCATTTAGTTTCCATGCTTATTGTGTTTCCACAACAATGTTAGTGAGTAAATCTACTGAAATGGCCCCCACACCATAACAGAGGAGTGGGATGCGTCAGATGAGAATGCAGAGGTTTAGTCACATATGTCATGGCTGTAAAAAAACAATGGGAATCTTTATGTATTTGCCAAGCGCAAACCAGTACAGAAGGTATTGGTAAATTGATGGGGGAGGATCATGCCTTTTTTCCAAATTGCTTTGGAGGGTCATAGAAATGTTTTTACTGGCGAGGGGAGGGTCATGTCTTTTTTGGCTAAAGGTCCCAAAACTGGTGGTCCCTTAAATAAAGTAAATGAGATAATGACAAGTAATGTGCGAATTATGGCAGGTTTTCTTAATTCTATCCAACTAAAATGGGAAGAAGGAAAGAGAAAGATATAGTAATCTACCTTTCTTCTGCAGTATAGCACTCCCACTGCGCCTCCCTATGTGGTTCTCCACATAACAGGTGTAGTTGGCCAGGTCTGCCTCCTCCACAGCATCAAACATTAGGGATAGCTGCACCTCCTTCTCCCCTAAATGCTCCCTCAAAATCCTGGACAAACACACAAAGAGAAGACGATTGTCACAGACAGCAGGGACATCTCTTTTCCCCAAATAAGACAAGGAGAACATAAACACTTATGCAACATTAGATGGATTAATTAGCTGGAGTTTTCTCTGTCTTCTCTGAGAGAGGCAAGAAGAGGAAGAGAGTGAGTAAGAGAACAGGGACAAAAGTAAACATCTTAGAGACAGGTGGCGGTCTATATCTCCTTAATGACTTTACAAAAGGCTGTAAAGGAGAAAGAGGATAACAGGAGAGAAGGGGAAAGTAAGGGGAGAGGAAAACGAGTGTAGAGTATAGAGCAGATGAAAAAAGGAGGACAGAGGATGAGGGCAAGGAGGCATATGTAGAAAACATTGGCGACAGCTGGAAAAAGCCTCTCCTCATGGTGAGGTCATACTCTAATAGCCCGCGATGAAGAGAGGAGGTGGAGGAGGGGAAACTGAACTGATGTTTGGGTCACGACAGACACCTTTGAGCCTGATTTACGGTCAGATTCGGCCGTGATCAGTGATATCTGTGCTGACTTGGCAAATCCAGAGCAGTCAGCACAGACGGTCCAATGAGACACAAGTTCTCCCATTTCGCTTCCTGTAATAGTGGTAACTTCATTTAATGCATTCTTATTTTACTTATTTATTTCATTAAGGATCATCATTAGAAGTCGATATCCAGATTCATCAAATCCATTGTTTGTTCAGTTAAAGTTGTTGGAATGTTATGATCTAGTAGTTTATAGTATTCTGCAAATAATGTATGAAGTTCTGTTCATATTCAGTGTTGGAATTCATATGAACATTTCATGGCTTTAAACATCAGTCAACACAATGTTTTAGATTTGTTGTTTATCCAGTAAGTGAATGCCAATTTGAATGTCATGTATGCAATTTGTGCAATGTAGGTGGTAATCTTAGAGATGGAATGCACAGTAAACTCAACACTTTACAAACCATGATGTTCATAAGTTGAGATTTTGTTAACATCATTATTTCACTTTGCAAGAGGCCTCCTTTCATTGTTGAGGGAACTTATTTCAGCAGTTGACCCATCGCGAAGCCCTGCCAGCCTTAGCTGCTATGTCTGTCAAGCTTTCTGCCTAGCACTGCCCGAAAGTAGTTTCTAATGATAACGGTGACATATACCTCGTAATTGTTGGTCATTTTTCTAATAATGGGCCACTGATGCACACAGAGGCAGACAAAAGCAGGTTTCTCATTGTTTGCTGTTGGCCACTATAAGAAAGCACATGCCTAACTAAAATCTTGAACAGGCATAAGTCGGTTTCCCTTTTTTATCAGATCATACACAACACAGCTTGTAAACTTGGAGCGATTTGCCCTCGGTTCGGTTTGGTTTGGTTTGACACCTGGAAAAATCAAAGCGTACCAAAATGCGCCATTACAAATCATGCAAGAACATTCACTCCTCTTATTGGTCGGATGTGTCTGGGAGCGGGAGCAAGAAAGTAAATACAGGAAGAAGGTCCTGTGTTCTGGACTAGTGCATATTTCTTGCATCTCCATAGTCAAACCAGCTCATTTCATTATAATGATCAGACATTGTTTCGCGAGAGACGTTACTACAACTGCTCTGTTCACTGAGACTTCGCTCTCTGCTCTGCCGGCGTCTGTCTCCAAATTTAGCGGCAGCTGGTTTGACCACGGAGATGCGAGTGACGGGCAGCAAGCTTGACCCGCAGTCTATTTCTGTGAGAGAAACACTGCAAGCTGCTACGGTTTGCTGCTCTGCCGCATCACAGATTGCTAAGCACACCTGACTACAGGAGACATCAGCTGAGACTTGCAGAGTACGTATAGTTGGTGCGGTTCTAGGTCAGATCACGTTCTCACCACCAACGAACCGCTCCAGAGTTTGATTGAAAGCGCACCGAGAACAACTCTTCAAGCAGGTCTCGGTACGCTTGTTTGGTCCGCTTTTGGTGCGCACCCGAGTGCGAATGCCGCGTTCTCACCTGCCCTGACGAACCGCACCAGCGGGACAAACAAACTCTAGTGCGATTCAACTGAACTAAACAAGGCAGGTGTGAAAGCGCCCTTAAGACTGGATAGTATTTTAATATTCCTGCTGTTGAAGGACAGTTCCAGCGCCAAATTAACCTAGGGGTTAATAACATATGTGTATCGAGTCAACCGTTCTCTGGGATATGTTTTCATGCTAATCGAGCTAACGCTACCTTTTGGGGCAGAGGGTAAATCGCTATTTCTACACCACTAACAAGGCTCAAAATAGTCATGAGCAGTCGAACCACGAACACTGTGTTTGAGCTATGTTACTGGTTACTGGTTGCACGGCGTTCGTCGTTCGACTGGTCATGTTTTCCAAGATGGCGCACGCATGTAAACATGAACGCTGCTGTGTTTATGATCTATCTTTTTAATAAACTGTCTGCACACTTACAAAGTTCTCAATGCTTTGGTTTACATGTAGGGACCCTCATTATGCTACCATTGAAGTGTGGTGCAATTTTGAGCCTTGTTAGTGGTGTAGAAATAGCGATTTACCTTCTGCCCCGAAAGGTAGCGTTAGCAGCTAATCACCGGTTTGCGCTAGCTTGTTTCAAGCTAGAGACACATTTGATTAGCATGAAAACAGATCCTAGAGAACGGTTGACTCGGTACACATATGTTATTAACCCCTAGGTTCATTTTGCGGTGGAATTGTCCTTTAAGCCCAGTTCAGACCAAAGATTTGTGACGAGACAAAACCGTTTTCCCCCGAATCATCACTAGAAATGCAACTGCAGCAAGCATCTCACTATCACTATCTTTATCCACATTCATATTTAGACAAAACAAATGTCCAGCTACAACAATGGCTGAAAGTCGGAAGTTAGAATGGAATAGTCGTTATGGAGATGATACACCATATCGTCGCATTGGTGTGAACTGGCAGGTTTCAGAACGTTGCAGACCGGCTCGTTGCAAGTTTCAACTTGTCTCGCTGCCAATCTTTGATCTGAATTGGGCTTTACATTAGTCGTTGTCTGGTATTCCAGGATTAAGCCAAATTTCAGTGAAACAAAGGAAATTGCAGTTCCTGATATCGTGTTGGAAACTGATACAGGCATGGAGATTGTCCAGTTTGTTATCCAAAGCTTGTACATTGGCTAGAAAGATGCTTGGCAGAGAACGTCCGTGAGGGCGGGATCTCAGCTGGCGTTTAATCCCTCTCTTTCTTTCTTTGATGTTTCCATTTGAAAATATACCTACCGGCGAATTAACAGAATCAGCAAGAGGAGAGTCACACAGTGGTGAGATGATTTTTCTATCCTCATTAGTGTCTTGTGGTCGTATATCATCTTGTCCAAAGAAATACAGCAAACATTGTAAAAAAATCACTAAAATAGCATAAATTGTTCACGAAGCTGACAGTAAGGCAGCTGGACAGGTCCATGTCTTTTAGGAACACAATGTAATTATATGCTAACGCGCGGCTTTGGAAGTAAGTTACCATTGAGGTAACCAGTTAGTAGGGGTGGGGGAAAAAATCGATACAGCATAGTATCGCGATATTTTCTGTGGCAATACTGTATCGATACACAAACACCAAGTATCGATCTATTGTTATATATGCATTGGTGAGTTTGTCTGCTTGACAATCCCATTTTGCAGCAATAAAATTGAAGTGAGATGAACAAACAGAGAAATGTATCTTTTTAGATAAAACAGATGTTGACGAAGTTTCCTTTTGGGGACATCATTTGAAATTGGGAAAAATTTCAAGTTTGAAAAAAAGCCAATAAATTGCAGTATATTGCAGAATATTGCAATAACTTTAAAATCGCAATAATATCGTATTGTGACATAAGTATCGGGATGATATCGTATCGTGAGGCCTCTGGTGATTCCCACCCCTACCAGTTAGCCATGCTCAAAAGCGACTAAGACTATGTTAGAGCAAATAAACACAGTTTAATCCATCCATTACAATTTTTTTTGGGAAAGGTAATAAATCCCTGCTCGAGGGAGCAGTTTAGTGAACAGTCTATGACAGTGACAGTTGGCCATTTCATTTACCCCCCCGCCTACTATTAACAAAGTCTGTCCTGTCGTCCAGGGGGGAGAATTGTTTTAAAAGCCAGTCTTGTGAACTGAACTCAGTGTCAGCTTCTAATGCTGTAGTATTCACAGCTTGAACCTCAGAGAAAATTGCCTTAGACTGGGACAGGACCAGAGAAAATAAGTAAGGGTGGAGTGTGAACTAAGACAAACTTGGACTGGCTCTTGGAGTGTCACAATGCCGTGTCGAATATAGAAGGCCAGCATTAACACTGTATTTAAACTGCAATCACAGTGCAGGTAAGTTTGATTTTCAGGATATGGCCGTGGTTGAGAAATAAGAACTAAAGTTACTACTACTGTTTTTTTCTTTTTTTTCTTTTTCTGATTGTGTTTTCAACGACGTCATACTGTCTTCCAATCTGGTCTCTTACCACTAAGGAAATTACTGAACCAATAGCACGACTATACAATCGAGCTCTCAAGATCCACAGTTATCTTCCAAAGTGGTCTCACCATTGCATTGCATTGCACTCACACGCCCAAACGCTCTGACCTACCAGAACTACATAAACAGTCACGCTATTGCATTTTATTTTCAGATCCAAAATAGCACTTCCCCAACACTTGCTGCACTTCTCCCGACACACAATTTGAGACCGGTACGCCTCACTAGGTTAGTTTCACAGGCAATCATTCCAGTCCCCTCATACAAAAACAAATATGGTCAGAAATCCTTTTTTTCATACATACACCAACATTTGGAATGACATTCCCCATCACATCAGAACACTACCATCCATCACATATTTCAAAAAGGCATACACACTGTTCCTTCTCAACAGTTACACTTGCACTCATTGATTGTTCATGTATTGTCCAAGTCTTGTTTTGTCTGTATTGTTGTTTTTAGTTGTCTGTATTTGTCTAGCCTGTGCTAATGTCCTGTACAAGTGTTACTGTCTTCATGTGCCGTAATTGTGTTCTAGGTTCCTGCAGAACAGGAACCTGCTGGAAACAGTCAGGCCCGTTTAAACTGTAACTTCATGTTACTTTTAATCCTTTCCTGTATAATAAATGAAATGAAAAAGGGGTATTAAACCAAACACAAGCAATAATTACAGTACAGTACCACATGCCAAATAAGAAAATTTGTATTTACTGTACTATATAGTGTATGTTAGGGCTGGGCAATCGATATCGTGACATTAGATTAGATATCATCTTAGATTTTGGATATCGTAAAATGGCTTAAGTTTCAGCTTTTCCTGGTTTTAAAGGCTGCATTACAGTAAAGTGATGTCATTTTCTGAACTTACCAGACTGTTTTAACTGTTCTATTATTTGCCTTTACCCACTTAGTTATTATAGCCACATTATTAATGATTATCTAAAATATATTGTTAAGATATTTTGTTAAAGGTCCAGTGTGTAACGTGTTTAGTTGTTCATTATCAAAATCCATGTTGCCCGTTCACAAACTTGTCCTTTTTCATGAATATTTACCACCACCATCAATTCCAAGTATTCCTTTTGGCTTGAAATGTTACGTTTGCATTCGCATGAACTGGGGTAGACGCTCCATATTCATGCGCCATCTTGAAATACGTAAGCCGGTAAGGGACATACAGGACACACTGCTCCACCTTTCGCGTTTTCGCTGTCACATGATAAACTCACAGGTGCTGCCAATGCTGCTAATGGGTATCGTCGCTTCCCGGCCCCAGGAAAAAAGAAAAAAGGATAGCCTATTGAAAAGAACAAGAGACCAGCTTTTTGAAGCGTGAAGGCCACCGTAGCTGTAATACATACTTTGAACTGCGTGGCGCAAGAGAGTTCATTGCGATATATGATCTCAACGCTAGATGGGAGAAAGTCCTACACATTGGACCTTTAAAGCACCAATTGTCAACCCTACATTATCGTCACAATATCAACAGTGAAGTATTTGTATAAGAATATTGTGATATCTTATTTTCTTACATACTGGCCAATCCCAGGCACTTAAATAATAATTGCTATTGGTGGACTGGTTTATATTGGTCTATATACCTAAGAGGGTGGAACATTTTAAAGCAAAGTTAGCCATAGCTTTTTAAGTGATCCAGATTTAGCTAGCTAACCTTCTACACATAAACAATTTTTTTTTTTTTTACTTTTACTGTATATCAAATATAGAAAGAAAATCAAAATAAAGTAAGTATTAGTAAGTAAAAAAATTAAGTATTCTTAATGTGCATTATTCTATGGTTATGTGATAATGACGACCCTAATCTATAATTTAAAGGCATTTGTTATACATATTTTATACATTTGGGAAGAAAAAAAAGATAAAGTTATTCATGGGGACAGAAATGCTGCTAACAGGAACAGGAATGACCCATCTAATAAAAACCTAGCAAAGGGGATTACATTTTCAATTTGCATGATGAAGTAGCTGAATTCAAAGTGAATGAAAACCCTGCACAGTTTGAATGGCCTTAATCACACAAATCAATTCTTTTGGTATAATGGTAAAGCAGCCAGTAGAGAGACCTACACAGTAAATGTGCACAGTGTGTGAAAATCTGGATTTGCAGGTTATCAGAAAAATTATTAATGAAAAAAGGGAATGGAAAGGCCAAAAGAGCATATGTTTAAAAAAGAAGAAAAAAGAGAGGTTAATATTCCTGTTCAGTTCGGCTTAGGTTAGTTGTGTTATGGGGTGGTTTGGTTATTCTTCCTATTTACAGTGTGTGCTGGGTTGTATACTAGCCAGATTCTAAAACACAGGGAGGTTAAATCACATGGAAATTGGCCCAGTCCAACCATGGATAGCAGCGATGAGGTAACTCAGGGGTCACCAACCTTTTAGAAACTGAGAGCTACTTCATGGGTACTGAGTCATACGAAGGGCTACCAGTTTGATACACTCTTCTGAAATAACAAATTTGCTCAGTTTGCCTTTAGTTATATATGATTATGTTATGATGTTATAATTAATGATTGATTAATAATACTCATATGTGAAGACACTAATCATGTTAATGATTTCTCACAATAATTATCAACAATGACTTAACAAGGTGGGAAACAGATAATATCAATATTCAATTTTCATTTTTAGAACAGGCCTGAGGGCTACTCATGTGGTCCTTGGGGGCTACCTGGTGCCCGCGGGCACCGTGTTGGTGACCCCTGTCCATGTGGTTCTGTTGGCAACTCACCATGAAAATTAATCATATCTGTCACTTGATGCTTTTATCCAAGTGCTTGCATGCAAAGAATTTTGACACACAATTATAGCACAAGTGGTCGCTGTGGGAATTGAACTCCTAACCTTCTCAATATTCATGTTTTTCTCTACCCGTTTAACAGCAGCGGAGCAGAGGAAAAGCTGTGAAATCTGAGTAGATTATTATTACTATCATGGCCAACAAACGATGCTGAAAAACTTGTCCATGCATTTGTTACTTCCAGGCTGGACTACTGTAATTGGTTACTATCAGGTTGCTCAAATAAGTGCCTCAAGACTCTCCAGCTAATCCAGAATGCTGCAGCATGTGTTCTGACAAGCACTAATAAAAGAGATCATATTTCTCCTGTATTAGCTTCTCTGCATTGGCTTCCTGTAAAATCCAGGATTGAATTTAAAATCCTTCTCCTGACCTACAAAGCTCTAAATGGTCTAGCACCATCGTACCTAGAAGAGCTCTTAGTACCTTATTGTCCCACTAGAGCACTGCGCTTCCAAAATTCAGAGCTACTTGGGATTCCTAGAGTCTCTAAAAGTATAATGGGAGCCAGAGCCTTCAGCTACCAGGCTCTTCTTCTGTGGAACCAGCACCCAATTTGGGTTCGGGGGGCAGACACCGTCACCACATTTACGAATAAACTGAAAAACCTCCTCTTTGAGTGGAGTGGTAGGGAGTGAGGAGTTGCAGCGTATGCCTAGACCGGCGGGGCAGGGTGTATAGCTGCAGAGACAGCACCCCTACTACCATTGTAGTCACTGTTCCATTATCTTTACTAGGACTATTATTGTCACTGTTCGTCACACCCCCAACCGGCCCCGTCAGACACCGCCTACCAAGAGTCTGGGTCTGCCGAGGTTTCTTCCTAAAAGGGAGTTTTTCCTCGCCACTGTCGCAACAGCCACTGCTAATGCTTGCTCTTAGGGGAATTACTGGAATTGTTGGGGCTTTGTAAATTATAGAGTGTGGGCTAGACCTACTCTATCTGTAAAGTGTCTCGAGATAACTCTTGTTATGAATTGATACTATAAATAAAAATGAATTGAACATTACAGAAATGATCATGAAATTAAAAATGTCGCATTAAATTAAAAAGGTTCCTGAAGAAATACATTAAATAACTGGGATTACCTATGCAAGTGTATTTTCTTTCTCTTCTCTGTGTGTCAGGGTTTTTTAGTGTGTGCATCACTCATGTCTACCAGGGACAAGCATTAGAGGTCACCGTTAAAAGCACTGACTTGCTAAAATGCTCAATTAAAAACACATCACTGCCGCTCTTCCTTTTCTCACCTTCCCTCCAATAGCTTCCCACTCATTGCAGACCTCCTATCTTTCTCCACTTACCTCCCTCCATCTCTCTCTAATCTATTAATGCTGTCTTGACATCTGCTATTAAACACACTCCTTCCATTTCACTAAATCACGCATGAGTAGTAAGTAATGATTCTGTTCATCTTTAAATTGTTTTTATATAACACTTTACACACAGATGAAATCTCCTTATGTCATAGCCGTATAGTACTTAGCTAATTCATAAAAATCAAACATGGCAATTCTTTTTCAAAGGGACCAACAACCTCCTCTCCTAACACTCTTTATACATTTATAAACGTGGCTTACGCACAAAACGGGGCTGAAAATGTGCGTACGCCACTTCCACGCAGGGTGTTGATTTATAAAAAAACAAACTTGACGGCAGAATGCAAATTTTGGAGACAATGGGAATTGGCGACGCAGATGGTGAGGTGGTGAACTGATGTCAGACTGCAGAAAGTACATGTGGGAATAACGATTACTCGTAATATGTTCAAGTATTGATGCCTCACGCACATTTTTTCACTCCATATCATCCATATTATCATGAAGATTAAATCCAGCAGTGTTATTTGCGCTTTTTCTGAGTTAGAATTGTTCCATAAACACCTTGTAAAATTCAACTTAAATCTTTAATAAAAATTCGTTCTTAATGTTTAATCGGCTGTCTCACCATGACATTGTCCGCTACGGAGCAGATGGCCCAACTGCATGGAATACAGGATAGCATCAAATACCCTAGCATTAGATAACGGCAGAACACAGTGTAAATAACTAAATATCTGTCATTGTCAAATGTCAAAGTCTGAAAATACATCCGTTAAGCTCTCGCGCAATCGTTACCCTTAATGTCCTCGTTATCGGTCCGAACTTCAATACTGTTCATGACAAAACCTGTGTGTGTTTGCCTATTACACTTTCGTCTTCAAATTGTATCTCGGGCTGGGGGATACCACTAGTTGATGCTATGATTTCGGCAAGTGGTTAATCACAAATTGTTGTAAACATATAAATACTGCGGTGACCCCTGTGCGTAATGCTGCACTGCTGGCACTGCAGGAGGACTGGAATGGAAGACTCAGGAGAGAAAGAGACTTCAGGGACCATGACAATGACTAGCTAATATGCTGATTTAGATTCCCTAAAGCTGCGCTCTTGGATCTACGTACTGAATTGGGTCCAGTAGAGAGGACAACGGACCGGAACCGTGCCATCCCGGTCCAAATACAGGTCCTCGCCACTCTGGGGGCCACCGGCTGTTTCCAGAGGGAAATGGCAGACAGCTACGTTTAAAAAAAAAAAAAATATATATATATATATAATCTTCACCTGCATCACTAAGGCTGGTTTGGATATAATATATAGTTCTGTTAAATCTAGGTCTGGTATATCGAAGCTGTCCCAAGTGCCGAAATGCCTGCCGTTTTTAACAGTATTATTAATATAGGTAGTCTATAGATCACACTGTGCGAGAACAGGCCGGAATTATAATTCAATTTGCAGCAATTCCTGGACGTCTGAGAAGTCTTTTGCTTTTTTCCCTGCCAGTCATCATGATTCGGCGTAAAGAAAGAACAACTGCCAGGGTCATTAACATACTGATCAGCATTCATGAGCTGCTTTACATTGACTATTTATGGTTAAAAATGGACGTGTATTGGGTGGGATAAGAGGCTGATTCACGTACGTACATTTGTGGGTAATCTGTGATTTATAAAGGGAACATTGCTTACAGCTGTGCGTATGCACAGTTTTATAAATCTGAATGTTTTTTGGCGTACGCCATTTTTGGCTTTTGGGCATACATACACTTTTAGTAAGGATCCTATGCACAGTTTTATAAATGAGACCCCTGGTCATCTCAGTATTCACATCCTCCTCCAACCCTAAAACATTACGTTCCCATGCAACTTAACTGTATTCTCAATTATGTTTAGAGGGACACTTATTTTCTGGAATGCAGTTTAGTTGGGGAAGTAATTTTTAGGAGACAGGACTGCCTCATTAACCTCACTGCTGCTTTGACACCATCAACCTCACCATTCTTCTCTCCTGCCTGGAAACCTCAAATCTCAGTATCAAGTACATGGGGTACAACCCTCTCATGGCTTCAGCCATATGTCCACCTCTGGTACTGCACCTCTGTCCCAAGGTGTACCCCAGGGTTCAGCACTTGGTCCTCTCCTGTTCACCCTTCGTCATGATGCCACCATTCTAAGTGGCCCTTGAAGAAATTAGTTTTCAATTACTGTCACTGTGGAGGAAGATGGCGCCGTTGTGTGTTTCGTCGCTTACCTCTGCTGAGATTGTTGTTGATTTTTCTGTTCCTACTACTTTCCCAACAGACTGAACGGCATTCAATTCGCATGCCGCTGATCAACACCAGATCACTCACGAATGAGACTTTTATCCTCAAGACTTTTTTACGACCAATGCTCTGGACTTTCTTTTGTTGACGGAAACCTGGCTGAAACCAGAGGTCTGTACTACGAAGCAGGATTTGGCGTTAGCGAGCTAACTTCAGGTTCAACCCAGGATTTTCTGTATCACGAAGGTTCAATCGCCGTGGTAACTCATGCTGAACACCTAACCTGGTCGGGAGCAGGTTAAGTTGGAGATCAGCGATCAACTGGTGTTAAAGCACCGCCTACTGACCAATCAATACTCGGTTGATAATGGCGTCACCGTTCTTAGAAGATCAGGCGGAGCTTGGTGCGCGGAGAGAGAGAGGGAGGGAGAGAGAGAGGGGGAGAGAGAGGCTTGCGCTCATAAAAGTTAAAACAACCCCGTTAACATTCACTGATGGGTATCTTTATGAAAGATATAGATTTTAAGAGGAGGGAATTACATAGGCTATTTGTCGGCTTCTTCAGCCGTGTGTTGCCAATACGCACATCGGTTAGAATTATGTTTTGATATTTTTTTATTTTCTCTCACGATCGCTTACCACTGCCAGGGTTTCAACTGAAATAATAGGCTAAAGCAACGACAGTTCATGGAAAGCAAAAGTGTAATTATGGTCAGATCTTGTGCCTGACTGATGGGGAAGTGACCAGTGTAGTCTAATGTAGGCTATTATAGTGGGTGTACTGTAGCCTACTTTGTATTGGCCAGAATCTGCCTTTGGGGGAGGAGGGGGGCATATCATATGGGGGGCCCTGGGTGTCCTCCCCCAGGGAAGTTTAAGCATCAACGACTTCATTTCCTGCATTCCGGTACACTTTAATGCACCAATTTACGGTAAAAATACCTTTATTCAGCCTATAGATGTTAAGAAAAAAGCACAGATGACAATTCAAAATGTATCAAAAATATAATGGAAAGTAGCCTATGTTGTTACGTGTCATTGGGCATTTTTAAGTGGGTATAGCCTATATAGAAATCCTGGAGCTTACTATCACGTAGACTACACCACTGGAAGTGATATTGATAGGATAAGCGTTGTGTTTTACTTAAAACAGCGTCAGCTTTTTTGCCAGCTTTCCTTCCTGCATTTTGCCTGTAAAACCGTGTTTGTGTTCTTCATATTTATGTAGAATTATAGTTTGCTCTTCTTGTTTAAAATATGTGGCTCTGGTAGATGTTTGTGATTGGTCGTGGTGCGCAAACACCGCCTCTTTTATGTGAACGCGTGTGCCGCTGGATTGGGAAACCCTGAGTTGACTTAACTAGTTGATAACCAGCGTCGTAATACAACTTATGCGGGACCGCGGTTGTTAGGTTAAGTGAAGCCGGATAACTGAAAGAGATCCAGGGCATGTTGATCTTGCTTCGTAGTACAGGCCTCAGGTGACAACAGCGCCTTCTCGGAGCTCCTCCCCCCCTGGCTGTTCTTTCCACAACTCCCCATGAGTTTCAGGTTGAGGCAGTGGTCTGGCCACTCTCTTCAAGGATGAGTACAGATGCAGATTATTACCTGCATTCTGTTATACTAGTTTTGAACTTCAACTGCTTGTGGCAAGGATTTCATGCGCAAGTTTTCTGAGTTCTTAGCTGATGTTGTTCCAAAATACCCTGGTTTATGGGGACTTCAATATTCATGTGTGTTGCCCCTCAAACCTATTTGCTAATGATTTTAAAACCCTTTTAAAGTCTTTTGGCCTTAATCAATGCGTGGAAAGGCCGATACATCATCTTGGCCACACCTTAGATCTCATCATCTCCTATGGGCTTTCAGTTTCACTCAGAGAAATAACAGAAACTGGTATCTCAGATCACTTAAATTACAGATGTAGCGCTTTTTAGATCCAAACTCAAAACCTATTTGTTTAGAATGGCTTTTAATATGTAGTAGTGGTGTGACAATTTCCCTCTCCTCCTCCTGTTTTTATGTAACCTTTTCTGATTTTACTGTTTTCTATGTTTCATTCTTTTTATTGTATGATATGTTGTTTTATTCTTGGTTCCTGATGTAAAGCAGTTTGGATACCTGCTGGTTGCTGTAAATTGGTATATAGATAAATGTTGATTGATTGATTTATTGATTGTAAATATTACCTATATTCAAGGTCTCCACTGCTATGCAGATGATGTCCAGCTCTACATATCCACTTAATCCATTGCCACTATGACTCACTCCACCCTGACCAACTGCCTCACTAAATCAGGGATGCAAGCCAACTTTCTAAAACTGAACACTGACAAAAGATCTCACCAAAACTATGCACACCATCTCCCTCACCATTAACAGCTCCATTCAGTCTCCCACCCCTCGCATCTGCAACTGATACATGCCTTTAATACATCCAGAGTCCACTTATACAGTAGTGTTCTTCATAGTACATCCTCCATTGTTGATATGACCATATTCATGTTTTGGAGACAGTAATAACACTGTTACAGATATAATCTCTAGCTAAAAAAAAGTTAAAACAGTGAGGCTTTGACAGCTGTTGGATTGGTCAGCTGATGTGAATTTCAAGCAGGTAAAGAAGCCACTCCACACCACTAGACATATGGGCCAGGGCTGCCTTCAAGTGAAAATATGAAGGAAGCACTGGCCCGAACGGAAATATTGTGATTACGAATTCATAGCATATAAGTGAACCATGAACTATCCTAGATGAGATTCAGAAATGTAGAGGGGCTGGACAGCACTGAAACTGTGCCAACAACTGCAGTAAAACTGATGATACTGCTCATATTATATCATGTTGGTGCTGTGTCTGGGCATATTCTGACCAAAAACACTTGGATTCTTGACAGGTTGTAATTATATCTTCCAAAGACAGATGCAGGTTTTCAGAAGGAGAGCACTTCAAGGCTAAGAGTGGAGAAAAAGTCTGAAACGTCCTGTCCGTCACACATACCGTATTCACAGCTGGCCGCTCTCTCCAGGTGGTGTAGTAATAATAAGTTAAGAGTGTCAACAGTTCTCTCAACAGTTGTGTAAATGTGTGTGAATGTTTATCTGATGAGCAGGTGGCACCTTGTACGGCAGCCTCGGCCACAGTGTATGAATGCGTGTGAATGGTGAATGGTTCCTGTACGATGTAAAAGCACTTTGAGTAGTCGTTAAGACTAGAAAAGTGCTATATAAAAACAGTCCATTTACTTTTACATTTACATTTACACATACTGCATGATAACAATAATTAGTAATTATGGGTGTTCACATTGTCTTGGAGGCCACAAGACAGTATTAGATCCTATGCAAACAGACAGGGACACACGCCGTCAAATGCCCAATGCTGCAGCAGGATGGGTGGTGGGAGCTAAAAGCGGACAGATTAATGTGCATCGCAGCAGGAGGCTGTCTGCTATAGTGCGATTGTTGAATTTGGAGTAACGATGTGATTAGATTAGAGGTGCCCAGAGGACTGGACTGAAAGATGGAGAACTCATCAGGCAAAGGTTAATTTAATACCACAGGGCATGATTAGTTTCAAGTTTAAACACTCATGCACACACTATTTTCCCGTGAGTGAACATTTTCAGAGGCCACTGAGTGGCTTAGCAGTTTCAGAGACCATCCTTCAAATGGAGAACCCAGGTTCAAGCCCCAGCAGGTCAGCAAGCAGCCCTCCTGCTGAGTTATCCCAGAGCAAGACACTGGAGTCCTCCCAGCTCCAGGGCTGCTGTTTTGTAGCTGATCCTGACCCTTGACCTCCCTGTGGAGGGAGCGGGGGATGAGGCAAAAAGATATCCCTTTAAGGAGGAATAAACAATTACATTATTATTGGTGGGCTGAGTTGATGACATAAAATATGACGGCATTTGGGTAGAAGAGAATATTTTACATTAAAAGTGTTTTGTATTATAACAAGCTTTGACTACTTCCAGGTCAGGGTGAGGGAGTCAGTACCGATGGTAAGTAAAACTAATTGCAATTGTGTCTTTTCCATGTTATAAATCTATTTTACAGGATGCTGTATCAGAGGTGAATATAGAGTAGTATTGCTCAAAAGTGGTCAGGCTGAACAATAACATGGAAAGAGAAAAAGTATTGAACCCACTGTGTAGTTATTGTAGATGATGCACTTATCCATGCCAGGCTCTTTCCAAATTGCCGTTGGCAGGGTGCAAGTACACTTAGGGAAAAACACAGGCTTTTCCTTGCCTTACCATGTAGCCACTATGTCCTTAAAAGAAATAAAGCTGCAGGTTGTACTCGATGGGAGACGAAGAGCGGTAAATGCTGTTTAAAATGATAATTTAATCATTGTTCTTACAGCGCCGCGGTCCAGCTGTTGCTCTGCCCGGTGTCAAGACACGATTTGAGTCTTCTACACGATGTGAGTTGCGCATGTGCAGAACGGCCTACATTTTTGACAGTTTGCCACGCTTATACCACTTGAACAAACCACACGCAATGTGACTGTACTGCAGCGCAGTAGTATTCACAGGTTAAGTTTTAAAGTCAGCCTAGATTTATGTGCTCTAATCCTCCATACCTCGTGCCATCTCTTCTCCCTTCACAGAGGAGAGCATTCAGCCATACAGAGGCAAAGTTACATTATTTTTAGCATTATTACATTACATTATTACAGCAACGAATACCATGTTTGTTTAGGGTTGTTGTTGTGCTAAAGTTTTAGCCGCCATGTACCGGGACGTGCTTCCTGCGATGTATTATTTGATGCCCTGTAATCTCCACTAAGATTTTATAAAAATTTCAACCGTTATACAGTCTTTGTCTTTGCTATAAAAAAGATGCTTGGAAGAGTGAAAAAGGAGTAGAATCATACGAGCCCAGCCTGACACATGAACTATGCTCACATGAAGCACCTACAAAAACCCCAAAATAGTCCCCATGCATCCGCCCATTGAAAAAAGGCAGTAGCATTCACCGCCAAACTGAACAAGCTGTTGCTCTGCATTTTTGGACATTTTGGAGGGACATACTGTAGATAAAATAGATCATTGATAAATAAGTATTTAGCTAACTGTTGTAAGGTGTGTATCTGTTATTGCTATATTTTAAAAGTAATGTTCCCGAGCACTACACTCTGGGTGTGCGTGTGTTTAAGAGGGAGTTTGATACCACGAGTGTTCTGATGGTTTCCATGGTGATCTGGCAGGTCGTTCTAATGATATTTGATGCCCCGCAGACAATCAGGCTTTTCCCAATAGAGCCCACTGTAATTGGTCCCAATAGGGGAGAAAATGAATTCAATTTAACTTTATTATTAGTATTCATAATTTTTTTTGGAAAGTTGAGAAGAAATTTGTCAGAGAACCCTCAATGAGTCATAAATCATAAGAGAGCAAATTAGATACTGACAGTGTGAGGAGTGCAGCTGGAGTCAAGTCTTTTTCTGAAATGAATTAACAATAGAAACCTATAAACGTGAGACGCTATAATTAATACTGTCGTGCAGTGTCTTACAATATTATGTACAATGATGTGTATTTAGTATTTACTCAACTTTGGTTCACTTTCAATTTACATTTACATTACAGTTTCTTTTTTGTCTCCCCTCCCCCAGAAATGAAGAGGGGTTAGTGGATTTATGTTTGGTCTGATGCTATTGTTATTTACCTGACTTCACTTTCTTTAATGTGTCCTGCTAGTTCTTCGACAAACTTTTCTCCTTTCATCCAGTAGATAATAGGCCTTCTGTTTTCTCCACTGTAGCCGAAAAACGCCTTGCATTCCAGACTGAGAGGCATACCTGCAACACAAAACACAACACTGTTATAATACAGACAACAGAATACTGAGGGAACAGCAACATTATTCCCACTTTAGCAACTGCAGTCCAGGCTGAGGGTAATAAAGACAATGAAAACTGCCATGCATTCTGCAATATTCTGAGCAAAAGAAGAGAATGTTAATCAGAAAATCTGGAGCAATAAAATTAGGTTCTTGTAACTGCTAAGGCTTGAAGGTGATAGTAGGAAGCCTGCTGTCCCCCTCAGGAACCAGTACAGAGAGCTACTGTATAGTAGGTGTGCAGCAGGGTGCCTGCTTGGAGTCTCTTCAATTGGGGTAATAACAAGTGGCAGCCTCCAGGCCTGAGAAGTTAAGCCAATAGTTACTAAAACATGCAGTCTTTCTAATGGCCAGCAGTGGGAAACTCCACCGGTTGCAAAAAGAGGTCAGATGGCATAGAAATGTATAGAATGGTTGTTAAGTAAGAGGTAGGGGTCCTACCTCTTACTTGATTTATCTGCACATACTGTAGCAACCATGGTATGTTTAAGGTTAGGGAGATATCACTGTAAATTAAATGGCGTACATTAACGGCAGGTCTGTGACAGGGCACCCAAGTCTGGTCTCATGCATGAAAAAAAAGAAATAACTGACAATACTAGAACCACACACACACACACACACACACACACACACACACACACACACACACACACACACACACACACACACACACACACACACACACACACACACACACACACACACACAGTATCCACACATGCTCTCACACACCCTCCTGTAAGACCTTGAAAACCACCACTCTGTGATTACAGCTATCAATGGTGATGATGGAGTATTAATGAGCATTCTAATGAGCGCTACCTCGTTAGGCAGTCAATTAGCAGATAATTATGATAGACCTCAGTGTTATTATAATGATAGCTCTATCAGCACAGTCTAGAGTGTGTTTATCTGTGTGTTTGTTGTCAGACAAGCACTTGAACTGACTGTTAACACTAAATACATTTACATTTTAGACATTCAATGTGGCTGAATGCAGTGTGAGTCAGAAATGCACAGGCTTCTGTGCAAGGTTTGTTTTTATCAGTTGAATAAACATGAGGTTTTATAAATTGGTGATGGCAAAATGCAACTGTGTTCATATGGAAATACCAGATGATTGCTTTGTGTTTGGTTCCATTGCTTCACTTATTCTCATTGATGAAAAAAATGGGAAGACAGAAGGCACTGACGTTAGTCTGTCTCTCAAAATTAGAATTTCTAACAAGCCAAGAGAGGACGTGGACAGCAAAGCTTCATACTTTCTTGTATGTGTGTGTTGGTGGGCGCTTATGGTGTGTTTGCTTGCCTTAGTGCTGAGGCAGGCAGCATACTGTACTACCCATACCCCAAAAAATCTTAATTTGAGTGAAATTAGTTTAGCTTGATTGCGTGTTTGTGTCCCTGTATGTGTAGTGTATGTAGGTGTGTGTACGTGTGTGTACGTGTGCGCCACAGTAATTGATTAGCACCCTAAGGGTGTGTTTATGTTCTCAGCATGTTATGGTGATTAAAACCATCAACTTTGTTTGCACTTGTGTGGCATAAGGGGGTGTGTAGGTTGTGCTTGGAGTGAGTGAGTGAGTGAGTGAGTGAGTGTGTGTGTATGTGTGTGTGTCCCTGAAATTCAGTCTCATACAGCCGAGCTGAGTCATCATTTCTTTTAGTGGCTAAAGCAGCAGGGTGTTTATAAGTACTCATAAGTGGTGTTGTTGTCATTGGTATCAAAGAACGGGACGGGAGCTTTTTCAAATTGGTGCGTCATCATTTTGCACTGCTGCAGAGTGTGATCACTCTCACTGCCCAATCACAAGTGAGTATGTCTGACTGGAATCTGGAATCTGGAATCAGCTCTTTAAACCGTCTGTACTTGAAATACTGAAGAAAAAAACAAAACGGCGGGCTGGGATTGCCTCCACACTGCTCTCACACCTACGAATACTCATGAATGGGCTTGTATGATGTCGTACGAAAATGTACTGTATGCACACCAATTCGTCTGATATCCTACGAAATTAGGGGACCGCCGGCCGGTCACGTGACAGTTAAGTTTAGCGCTCTTTACCAATAAATTTAGCCGATAAAAGGTTACTGGGTGCGGGCTACAGAGCACTGTGAGCTGCCGGTCGTTTTAGAGGGCATTGCTAGTTGAGCTGAGCTGACAAAATTTGGTTTTTGTCATGACAAGTTATGGTTATGGTTAGAGTTAGGGTTCATGTGTCATGACAGTGTCATGTGTTCATGACAGTGTCATGTCACTCTTATGTAGATACCTCCAAGTAAAGTGTTACCATATGTTACTGGGAGCCGGGGAACAGGGCGCCCACGAGGTGACGGTCCTTTCAGGGGCCTCGGCAGTTGCGTTTAGCTGATGTAGTATCTGAAGAGTAACGGCTTTGACTTGGGTCTATGTTAAGGACTAATATGGAATTTGCTCTCTGAAGATTTTCGACTTTAACTTATGTCTCTGTTACAGGCTTATATGGGCTTTGTTCTATTCTTGCTTTCTACCCCCCCACATAACTACGTCTTATGTTACACCATGCCAGAGCATATATACCGTGTTGGAGTGACTATTTTGAGAATTGGGAAACAGTCCTCTCCAGATCTTCTACTGGGTCTGTAATTGATGCTGAATTCTTTGATGTAATAAACCTTTTACAATCAAGAACAGTGTCAGCGGATTCCTACTCATACATCACCACAGCATCGCTACTAAAAATACCACACTGACAATAAGTGAGCGTCATGTGGCGACGACAATTAAGTTTAGGCACCGAAACAACAGGTTAGGGTTAGAAAAAAGGTTGTGGTTCGGACTACATCACTCCCGGGCACACAAGCGTGCGCTATCTGGGTGGAAGACTTGCATTTTCCCCACTGAGCAAACTCTGCTCCCCAGCTTGAAAGCCCTGTGTTTTATGACCCACAACAACAACACACAATGGGACAGAAGCTTAATTCTCTGCTTACTACACTATATTTTACACAGCAAATAGTTGTTTGCCGCTATAATAATGTTCTGAATGTCGAATACGGGCCCTCTAATCTCTGACATTCATAACACGTAGACGCACATAAAGCAGCAGCTGGATTTGAGTATCAGTCTAGACTGTGGTTTGCCCTTGGTTCATTTTGTAATGCTGCTATCCAAACAAGAGGAACTGCTGGTTATCAGACATCAACATCTGTTTCCTTCTGCCAGTAAAGCCTTGTGTTTTGTGGTTGGCTCAGACTGCATTCTACAAAAAACTCACTGCCCTTTTTTTTTTAACCAATTGAAAATGAAACAAGTCTTCAACATGATTGGTGTGACCGTGCTTCCATATTAAACAGTGCCTCTATTGTGATGTTTCTAGTGTTTAACCTGTTCAAATCCACCTCATTTGCTTGATTTTTGTCCATTTCCCTTTCCCAAAGGGAAAATCTTCTAACAGAAGAACTGCAAGGCCAGAATGCATGCATGACGCTTCAATTGAAACCTCAATTCTTCTAGTGTAGGAAAATGTGCTTGATTAGCATGTGATTAAAACACAGCATACACTACAGCGGTTCAAACATGGTTCAAAATAGTTATTTTGGTCCCGTCTAAAGAAAAGAAAAAAAACGTAACTTTTGAAAAAAACAACAAACTAAAATATACTTTGTGCCACACTATGCAGAACACAACACATACCTTCTAGACCTAGTCAACAAGACCTCTATAAAGTTTCAGAACTCTAGTCCTAACCTAATGGGAGCTAGGGAGTCTTCAGTATTTGGCATTACAGGTGTCACTGGTGTGCCAAAACCTCTCCAAAACCGGCGACCCGGTAGATGTTAACAGGTTTCAAAGTCAGTTGAATTAGAACATTGTTGATTTAGGTTACTCTTCCTCACCACCAGATTATTAGAAACAGAGAACGGAGTACAAGATACAAGTGCAGTCTTTCCTCTAGGTTGATTTTGTAGTGGCGGCCCACCATGGCAAAATTTCTGCCACCACGGTATCAGAAATAGGGCTGTACAAAAAATGTAGTCGCGGTTGCCTTTTAAATGATCCTGCCGACATAATGCACCCCCCACACTGCAATTTAACAACAAGTAGAACTATTCAGAGGTTACTGGGCCCGTCCAGTTTAACTCCACATGCTGTTGCGTTGATGGAGTTTATCGTCAAAACGTTTCGCTTTCTTCCGAGTCGACTATCAAACGAACATCTCCACCAAAAACATCCCCGCGATGGGTCCGTTCTAAGTGTAGGTTGTTCGGACAGACCTGCCCCCACTGCTAAAAAAAATCCTAAAGGAAACACTGTCGTGTCATACCCACAAAGCGTGACAACCAAACACCAGCGCTGGTCTCTGACAGATATATGAACGGGTGTTAGAGCTGCACTAATATCTTATATTCTTTATATTAACAATGCATTCAGTTACTGTGTAATGTGAAAGGTGTCACTGAGAGCTCTGAGAATTACCAGCTGACTTTAACGTTTCAGTCTCACAGCTCTCATTAACTTCGTTTCCCGCCTCAGCAGGCAGCTTTTTTTAAATTTTAGCTCTGATGAACCTATTCAGCTGCTCAGCAGACAGATAGATTAACCATTGTGTTGTCCTCCCGGGTCAAAACTGAAAATCAACACTTTTTTACAAATTTTTCTGACACATTTTTCGATGCTTTTTTGTCGCTTTTTAAAACATTGTTAGTGCCTAGTTTGATGCTTTTTTTTCAAAGCTTTATTCTGCTGTTTTCTAGGCTTTCAATGCCTTCAGTTGCTTTTTTCAATGTTTTTGTCCCTTTTGTCCCTTTTATGTCATTTTAGTCAACATTCTTTGACTTTTTTTTAAACATTTCAATTACGAAGAGCGCTGCGTTGAACCATCCATGGCTTTTTGGGGCAATTTTGTTGAAAGAAAGCGAGCTCGGAGTACAAAGCGACACAAAGCTGGGTTCAGTTCACAATGTTCTAAAGGTTTCATGATACACACAATGATATACTATTGCTTCGTTCATTTAGTTGAGGTGTAGTAAGATAAGAGAGTCAGGATGGGAGGAAGGATTGTCTTAAGGTCTGTTCACACAGATAGGAAAACAGTGTTACACTCTACCGCGTGAAGCGCCTGGCGCAAGTGCGTGTCCAAATCCACTTTTGCTAGTTTGACGGCGGAAAAAAGGGTCCGTGCGCCCGGGCGCATGGTTCAAAAGGGTCGTACTTAGAGTCTTCAACAGTGTGTTTTGGGCGTAACAAGCGATAAACCAATCCGAGTGTCATCTCCCATTCCCTTTACAGCCAGGCGCGTTTGGACCATGGCGCATTGCTATTATGATGGCGGATTTGCACCATAATATTTTTATTTGTAATCTTTTGCATGTGTGTGTGTAACGTGCATAGTGGGCGCGCTGTGCACGAGCCTAGGCACATTTTACTAATGTGCTGTTAAAATAACAATGAAATGCTGCGCTATTGACTTTACACCAGGTTATTGTTGGTCAATGGTGCGATCACTTCCCGCTGCCTCAAGATAGCAATACGGCAAGAATGCACCTGAACACACCTCCCTGTAAGACCAGGGGCGCACAGATGGACGCACAGATGGGCGCACAGATGGGCACAGGTGCATTTGCTGTTTAAACGAAGCGGGCGCTGGGCGGTCTTAAAATAACAAAGACACTTGCGTCGGGCTTTGTGCCGCGCTGCGCCGGGTGCAAGATAATAATAATAATAAGTTTATTTGATATAGCACCTTTCACAGACAGAATCACAAAGTGCTTCACAAGATAAAAATTTGTACAAAACATAGTGAATTATACAACAATAAAGATAAAAGAATAAAAACAGTCATTAAAAGGCAACATTTTACATGAATGAATCAAAAGCAAATTTAAACAAGTGCGTCTTCAGCTGCTTTTTAAAAGCTTCAACAGAGACTGCAGAACGTAAGGCAATAGGGAAGCGCATTCCACAGGTTTGGAGCCACCGCTTCAAAGGAACGGTCACCTCTAGTCTTTAAACGGGTGCGTGGGACAACCAGTAATCCCTGGTTAGAAGACCTGAGGGGCCTATTTGTAGTATATGAATGGAGCAGGTCCGAGATATACGCGAGCCTGACCATGCAAAGCTTTTATAAGTCAGAACCAAAACTTTAAATTTGATCCTGTAGTTAATCGGAAGCCAATGTAATGAGTATAAAACTGGAGTAATGTGTGACATCCTGCTAGACCTGGTTAGCAGCCTTGCAGCAGAATTCTGGACTAGTTGTAAACGGTCCTGTGACGATTTGCTGAGACAGGTGAAAATAGAATTGCAGTAGTCAAGCCGAGATGAAATAAAAGCATGAATAATCATCTCAAGCTCAGAATGTGAAACAGTTCCTCTAATTTTGGCAATGTTTCTTAATTGAAAGAAACATGTGCGAGTCAGAGATTTAATATGTTGATCCAAGTACATGTTATTATCAAATATTACAGATAGGGCCCTAAGACACATAAAATGGATGAGAACAACTTTCTTCAAACTTCTCACAGAACGGAATGCAACATTATTCACCACACTAACGTTGCTCTGTGTCAGCTTGATGTGTAAACAAGCCACTGTTTGATGTATTCTCAAAATGTTGAGCTGACCTGACATTATATGATGCATTAACAAGATTTGATATACAAAATATAGCACTGTATGTTATGTACCGTCTAATATTGCAAACATCTTATCATTTGAAACTATCTTTCAGCTCCTTCAGAATTTTTGTAATTATTGGAGCCATTATTGTAGAATTAGCTCTGGCTATTAAAAAAAACAAAACACGTTTTTTTTCCCCACTTGTGTGTTATTTTGTGATGAATCGTGGTGAATTTTTAAACAGCTTTAAAAACCTATTTTCAAAGAACATGCAATTAAATTGAATGACGGTAAAAGAGGTTAAGTTTTTTTTAGCACTTTAACGAGTTTCCTTTAGATATTCTTACAAATATTAAACAAAAGTTTTGGATAAACACACTTTTATATCGTTACATAGCGTATTTCTTAAATTAAAATGCATTCTGCACTAAAAGTCAGAAATTGAGAGACACTTGTTAATTACAACATCCATATGCTATATTGCTGTTTGAACATCTCAACTTATTTTCGGCCAAATTACTATTAAAATATAATTTTGTGTAAAGTGTAAAGGTATGAATTTTACTGAAAACATAACCTGTGATGGTTTATCAGTTCTTGTGATGGCAAGATCCCAAATTCCTGGAGAAAGTGATGTTTCGTGAACCGTGAGAGGAAGGGACAGAGGAAGGTGGGAACATTCAGAGACAGTCTGACTTCTTTGCTTCTTCCCCCGTAACTATTGGAGCTACTTTTCACATCATTAGTCTGGTTCACTTGTTGACTTGTTGGGTTCCCCTGTTCTCTCCCGGCTTTTCACTTCTTCTAATCACTAAAATAGATTCTCTGTCTCTCCGTGTCTTCTCTTTGGCTCCTTTGCTCTTCTCTCCCCTCTGTGTCAGGATTACCTTCTCTTCCCTAATAGTCCCTCTCTATGCCTCTTCAGTCTTTCCTCCCTTCTCTCCCTTGCACCTTTTGTTCTTTTTTTTTTATTATCTCTCCTACCCTCTCTGTCCGTATACTAACCTTTCACCAATACGGAAACACCTCTGTCTCTGTGAGATGTTGTGAACAGTATGTGTTTGATGGGAACAAGTAAACCCAGGTCCTCTCCACCTCGAAATGACATTTTGGGAAGTGTCCCAAAGGGGATAACAATTACTTTTGAAATAGTAAGGAGTACAGTGAAATACATTATTATTAAACACTATCCGTATGCGGAAGGAAGAAGAACAGTCAGGTGAAGGAAGAGAGAAGTGGGACAACCCTTAATGAGGGAAATGAATCACTCTCACACACATACACACACAGGTTTGTGGGACTATCTTTGTGGGGAACCATCATTGACATAATATATTCCCTAGCCCCTTACCCTAACCTTAACCATCACAACTGAATGCCTAACCTTAACCCTTACCCAAACAACCAGGTCTTAACCTTCAAACAGCCCTTTAAACTTGTGGGGTCCAGCATTTTTGCCCCACAAAGCTGTCGGGACCCCACAAGTATACTGGACTCCCGGTTTTTGGACCCCACGAATATGGTTAAACAAGCCCACACACACACACACACACACACACACACACACACACACACACACACACACACACACACACACACACACACACACACACACACACACACACACACACACACACGTTGACTTATGACAAGAAAGGGCTGCAGTTAATAGAATTTGACTGATATATTTTTGTATAATTCTGTCATCTGTGATTCAGCCCCTTTATTAAACCTTGGCCTACTTATTACCAGAGATTAACGTTAAATAAAGGTTATCGAATTGTCCCTTTTCCCTGGAAACCCAGTGGTGTCAGGGGAGCAGCGTGCTCCAGTATAGACTAGAGATGGATAAAAAAAATTTTTTTTATCACATACAGATGAGAGATATTTATTTAATTTATCAGTGAATGAGTACTGTTAGCGTGGAGTCCAATGTTACCAAACATACTGCAGTGTATGCTAACATACACAGACAAGCTTGGCAAGCACCATGCTAGGGGACACATGGGATTTTGGTGTTTATACATTCTCATCCCATAACAGGCAGGCAGCTGACTTATAGAAAGTTGACTGGTGCGGGATGATCGCTCTGCCTCTGCGTCCACCTTCTGTGTGCTGCTCTTTTCGTGCCCATCTGTTGTTGCAGCAAAGACACTAGCCACTTTGACAGCTAGCTGCAGCCAGATCAGGCTTGCGTAAGCACATTGTTTAATTCTGGCAACGTCATGCTCCAGTGAAACGGACCTAACTAACGCACGGATCCTTTCCACTTAAATCTCACAAACATTCTGCAAGACCTGCACACGGTGGACAAAAATAAAATCCAGACAGCTCCTCTAGAGCCAGAGTGTACTCAGGCTTTAATTTAGGGGCACCAATTATCAGATTTGGCTTAGAATGCCTGTCACATACCAGTGGTTCTCAACCTAGAGGCCAGGATCTTCAGCGGCTCACTAGATATATTTGGGAGGTGGCTAGGAGACTGAGGCGACAGAAAGAACATACTTACTAGACAATTATTCCTACTTGTTTATGAGATAGAGATTATGCATAATGCATGTAGCTGATAGCTATTATTATGTGTAGGTCCAGGATAGGGGCTGTAGGTGATTGCGCACACTTGAATGCAGTATAATTTTATATATATATATATATATATATATATATATATATATAAAATTATACTGCATACACACACACTCACCTAAAAGATTATTAGGAACACCTGTTAAATTTCACGTTAATGAAATTATCTAATCAACCAATCACATGGCAGCTGCTTCAATGCATTTAGGGGTGTGGTCCAGGTCTAGACAATCTCCTGAACTCCAAACTGAATGTCAGAATGGGAAAGAAAGGTGATCTAAGCAACTTTAAGCGTGGCATGGTTGTTGCCAGACGGGCTGATCTGAGTATTTCACAATCTGCTCAGTTACTGGGATTTTCACGCACAACCATTTCTAGGGTTTACAAAGAATGGTCTGAAAAAGGAAAAACATCCAGTATGCAGCAGTCCTGGGGGGCGAAAATGCCTTGTTGATGCTAGAGGTCAGAGGAGAATGGGCCGACTGATTCCAGCTGATAGAAGATCAACTTGGACTCAAATAACCACTCGTTACAACCGAGGTATGCAGCAAAGCATTTGTGAAGCCACAACACGAACAACCTTGAGGTGGATGGGCTACACCAGCAGAAGACCCCACCGGGTACCACTCATCTCCACTAAAAATAGGAAAATTAGGCTACAATTTGCACACGCTCACCAAAATTGGACAGTTGAAGACTGGACAAATGTTTCCTGGTCTGATGAGTCTTTCTGTTGAGACATTCCGATGGTAGAGTCAGAATTTAGCGTAAACAGAATGAGAACATGGATCCGTCATGCCTCGTTACCACTGTGCAGGATGGTGGTGGTGGTGTAATGGTGTGGGGGATGTTTTCTTGGCACACTTTAGGCCCCTTAGTACCAATTGGGCATCGTTTAAATGCCACAGCCTACCTGAGCATTGTTTCTGACCATGTCCATCCCTTTATGACCACCATGTACCCATCCTCTGATGGCTACTTCCAGCAGGATAATGCACCATGTCATAAAGCTTGAATCATTTCAAATTGGTTTCTTGAACATGTCAATGAGTTCACTGTACTAAAATGGCCCCCACAGTCCCCAGATCTCAACCCAATTGAACATCTTTGGGATGTGGTGGAATTAGAGCTTCGTGCCCTGGATGTGCATCCCACAAATCTCCATCAACTGCAAGATGCTATCCTATCAATATGGGCCAACATGTCTAAAGAATGCTTCCAGCACCTTGTTGAATCAATGCCACAAAGAATTAAGGCAGTTGTGAAGGCGAAAGGGGGTCAAACACGGTATTAGTATGGTGTTCCTAATAATCCTTTAGGTGAGTGTATATACACTGCACCTGGACCTAGACATAATTTGTGAAGGATTATATAATTATATCAATTATATTGTTCCGATATAATTGATATATAATTCCCAAAATTGGTTGAGAGAGTTTCTAGGGATTATGCTATTATGATGCTGTTCTTATCGAAACCTCCACACCAGGTAATCCTACAAGCAGTCAGAGGTGTGCAGTATAATCAGAAAAGTTGCACCGCTGCAGCCCTGAAGAAGTGTGTGCACCAAAGTGATAAGCATACAGTATTTGAGAACATCCAGGCTCAGACCCCCATCATCAATATGAGAATAGAGTTGTGAATTCGGAGAAAGCAGCGTACATGCCGTGAACAAGCTACATTTTTGTTCCATGGGATTTCTTAGAGTACTAGTTTTTACTATTGTGAATACATTTCACATTCAGATTTTGCACACGTGGGCAGTAAAGTGCACTACACAGAAAAGTAAACCCAAGTTTTTTTTTATTTTTTATAAAGCAGGTCCAGGTGCGATATAAATACTGTGAAAGTATCAAACGCTCAATCCACAGAGAAATGCACACAGCGCATGTTCAGGAACTGTGCCTTTAAATGAGCTGTCAGGACTTCTTTACTTTTGTGATGTCACAACTATACTATATATAGGTAGAAAGTGCCGTTACAGTCATTCCCCGGCTGCAATAACGGTGCAGAGATGGTCGCAGATGCCGGAGACCTGGAAATGCTGACCAATCAGAGCAGACTGGGCTTTTTCGGGTAGGGAGGCTTAAAGAGACAGGCGCTAAAACCAAGCGTTTCAGTCTGAGGGTGAACACAGGTATAATCAGACAGGCAGTACGAGAAAAAAAAAAATTGTTTTATGAACATTAAAGCATGTAAACATGTTCTAGTAGAAACCCCAAATACAAGTATGAACCTGAAAATGAGCAGAACGTGGGACCTTTAAATGCACCTTGAGAGTCATAGTTAAATTCTCTTCTTACATCGTTTAATTGTACACATATGGACTTTTTATCCTGATGTTTTCCAACTTGCTCATCTTTTGTACTGATTATTTTACCTGGAGAGTTTCATGTCCAACCAAGTCTCAGAAGTGGTCCAACTGCCAATCACTGAACATTGTTGAAGGCCTGAATCAGTTCTCAGTGTATCCACTGCACCATGGAACAGTGTAGTATAGTACACAAACCAACCAGCTAACAGTTTGCAAGGCTGCAGACCCGATAAGAAGGAGAAACACAGCTCCTTTTAAACATTATCAAAGACTGGATATCAACAGGCTTTTGGATATGAGCACACATCGCTACGTCAACCTTTTCAATAAGTTGGTTTAAGGAATGAAAGAGGGACGCTGTGTTGGCAGGGTCAAACAAGTCCGCCACCGCTGGAAAACTTCAAACTTCAAAAAATCATATTTTACACGGCTACATGTAAACGGGAATATTAGTGGAATATTCACTTTCATTAGCCGTCAGCTTAATCAGAATATCGTCATTTTTGGAATAAGGGCAAAACCCGGAATTTAATGTGCATGTAAACGTAGTCAGTGTTAGACCTTTAGGTGGTTTGAACACTGTGTGTGTGTGTGTGTGTGTGTGTGTGTGTGTGTGTGTGGTGTGTGATGTGTCAGGTATGGGGTGTATGGGGGTTGTCTTGGTAACAGCTGAGTTTCGGGTCTTGGGCTCCAAGGGAGCGCAGCTGCACATGGCAACACAGATGGTGCCACACACACATGCATGCACACATATGCATGCACACATATGCATGCACACACACAGACAGACAGACAGACAGACCGAGACACACACACACACACACACAGAGGCCAAATACGCAGTTACAGACGGACACACACACACACACACACGTGTCTATGTGGGCAGCTGCAGCTGTAACCTGGGAGGCTGTTCACGCTTTCATTTTGTCTATATACAGACATCCTGCCTCTAAGAAATTCTTCCTTTTTAAGTTTAAATGCTTTTGGGGAAGCTGTGTAAACGGCAGTAACGCTGCTCCAAAATCTACTATTTTCTATCGTTGTTGAAAGTGTTCATGCTTCTGATGTGCCACATTTCCCTGTACATCACTTTGCCAGTTATATTGTGTGTAGTTCTGACATTCTTTTGCTTGTCATTTTCATCAGTTAGTAAATTGTGAGTTTCTGTTGGTGCACACCTCAAACGCAAAATGCACCACTGCCTGTGTATCAGAGATCCAACTAAACACTGACTACTGACACTGCAACTTAGTCTGAAATGAATCGTTTGACAATTTAGCATATTTTTCTTTCTTGCTGAGAGTTATATGGGAAGATCAATACCACTCCTGTCTGTATTTAATATAGTGCTACAGTGGAGCCAGGAGTCAATTTATTTAGTCTGTGTAAAGCAAAGTCAGTGATTTCTTTCTAAACACAGTATACCTGTTAGATAATATTTGTTGAAAACATGTGAAAATGAATGTAAACTGTGCTGTACTGAATTGTGTTGTTAGGCCGTTAAACAGTTTTTCACCATTTCTGTGTGCAGAAATTGATTTTTTTGGGCCAGTCTGAAATGATGAATCAATGATGCACTGGAGTCATGCGTAACATAACCCCTCCCCTACTGTTTAAAAACTATGATACTACTAACATTGGAGCACGTAGCATCAGTGTTGTTTCGTTCACACCGTGTGAGCGGCAGTGGGCTGTCCTACCGTAGACTGAGTGTGCTACTGGGTTAGCTGCTAACGAGGTTAGCTGCTGTCGATAGTCCGTTGCCACGGAGCGGCACTTCTTCTTCGGCTCAGGGTGTGTGTGCTGTGTTACCATGTGTGTAGTCTATATATCGACAACGTTTCATCTCCGGGATTGTTCGGGTGCTGCCGGAAATTCCGCCGGATGCCCCTCATTTAGGCCGGATGTCCGTCACCTTCCGCTTTCTTTGCGTTGGCGTTCTAAACTCTGGTGGATTTATGAGGACCATTTAACTGCTCCTCAGATCTCTGCAGGGTAAATGCACACCAACCCCTTCTCACTTCAAACTCGTAAAATACGGATGTTTGGACAGTGGCTGTCAGCGTCAGAAGCGACGCAAAAAGCGCCCTTCAGCGTGTGTGTAGAACACAGTGTTTGAAGATGGCGTAGCACTAAGAGCAACAACGGTAGGGAGTAGTATGAAAGGCCGAAAATCCGCATAGGGAGGTTGGTTGGGGTGGTCGATTGGTCAAACAACACAGGACTTTCACCCAGTAGACCGGGGATTGTGTCCCGCGTGTTACGTTTCCTAAACCCAACTGTCCCGTTCTTCTTTTCCTAAACCCAACCGTCCCGTTCTTTTTTTCCTAAACCCAACCGTCCCGTTCTTCTTTTCCTAAACCCAACCGTCCCGTTCTTTTTTTCCTAAACCCAACTGTCCCGTTCTTCTATTTCTAAAACGTAACCCCGTTTCTTTTTTCCTAAACCCAACTGTCCCGTTCTTCTTTTCCTAAACCCAACCGTCCCGTTCTTCTTTTCCTAAACCCAACCGTCCCGTTCTTTTTTTCCTAAACCCAACTGTCCCGTTCTTCCCGCGTGTCATGGAAACGTACCTTTTTATAAGACCACGCACAACCTTTTCCTTAACCTAATGTGTCAAAAGTGACGCCAATAGTCCCGACCAATCGCGTTTAGATAAAGCGCGTTAAGATATGACGCTAAGGGACACTTTTACCGTCAATAAAAACACCAAAGGCACCTGACCAAGCATCTGTATTTTACATGATGGGAGTGAGAATCTGTTTTCCAGACAGCTAGCTAGACTGTCTGTCCAATCTGTCCAATCTGAGTTTTCTGTTGCACGACTACTACAACTTTTGAACGTAGACATGTTCCACCAAAACAAGTTCCTTCCCGAGACTATGGCGCTTAGCACTGCCTGAGACGATTGTGGTCTTCCCGTCAACCATGAACATGTTGTCCTTTCGTGTCAAAATTTGTTTTTTCTGACGTTTTGTCCTTTTTTTATGCTTTTGGCACATTTTTAAACGTTTTGGGTGTTTTCTGAAAACGTTTTGTTTTTATTCATGGTCAATAAACCTAATTTAAATGACATCTAATTTTTGAGTTTGAAAAAAAAAGCAGAAATTATGAATTAATTTGACTAATAGTTAAGATCAGAGGAGTTGTTGAGTGAATAACTGACTAGTGTATGTCAAAGTTTAGTCAGGGTGCTGTTTTAAAACCATTTAAACAGATTTTTTCAAATGCTATGAAATTGAATAGAACAACCAAAATTCAACAGAATTTTGTGGTTTGAGGAGAATTACTGCTGGACCTATAGTTGGCTTTGAACTTTGGAGTGAGCCAGGCTAGGTGTTTGTCCCCTGCTTCCATTCGTTATGCTAAGCTAAGCTAATCAACTCTCCTCAGATGAGGATTCTTCTTTCCAACACAGTTTAGAATAGATGCCTTGCATACATAGTTAACATTGTGAAATATCAGCAGACTGTGTGATAGAAAGAGCAACCCAGTACGCTTTAAATCCACCAGCCAGAAGGGATAGCAACCACAAACCACTGACAAGCACACATCAGTAACCTTTTCACGGTGTCTTTTCACAGGTCAGGTCCGGTGAGATTTGAGCCACTTATTTCCCTTTAACACACTGAAATATTCATACATGTGCACATTTTAAAAAATGTATTTAAGTCCACTTGAAGAAAAAAATTCACAGGGACATAAATATTATAGATGCAGTCAAATACATACAGAAAATCATGGGCCATTGGCATCTTCATAATATTAACCCTCTTGATGTCCTTGGGTCAAATTTCACCCGTTTTCAAAGTTTCTGTATAAAAAAATATGAGTTTCTTTCAATGAAATTGCCCAAAAATAACATGGATAGTTCCATTCACGAAACCTCTTAACTATTAGTCAACATAATTAATACTTTCTGGGGGTTTTTAACTAAAAAATTAGGCATCATTTAATATGAATCAGGTTAATGACCATGAATTCCAAACATTTGTGTAAAACTAGCAGTAATGAAGTTGGCTAAGAAGATGGGTGATAATTTATACTTTATAATCAGGCAAAACAGACCGGGTCAATTTCGACCATGGTTGATGGGAAGACAACACAAGGGTGAAGCATAACCCTCCTTTCTCACACACACACACACACACACACACACACACACACACACACACACACACACACACACACACACACACACACACACACACACACACACACACACACACACACACACACACACACACACACACACACACACACACACAGCTGTCCAATACAAACACAATCTGATTCGCTTCAAATAATCATTGCAAATGAAAACGTTGACTGGAAGAATCATGGCTAAATTTGAAAAGCTGATGCGAAAAAGTTTCATCAGAAGTTCTTCATTGATGAAAAACCATATTTAACATGTTTACAGTGATATACAAATCCTCAGAGAGCACTGTGCAGATCTTCAATATAATTTGATATTACAATCACACTGGAGAGACTGAGTATTATTTAATATAACGTCAGATGGAGAATCACTTCGGGAAATGCTAAGGCTCAATTTCCTGCCGAACAGGAAATGAAGCTGCCACAAAGTTGGAAAGAGACATATTTGATTATTCTGAAAAAACTGTATATTTTCTCTCTCTTCCATTGTTTTTGCCTGTCCTTGTTTCCATCTCTCCACATCTAACTTTGTCTCTCTCCTTAGCCTTCACTCCCCCCTCCTCTTCTTGATTCATCGCCACAGACACACACTCTTACACACACATACGCTCATATTACCTGAGGTGATTCCCAGAGAATTAATAACTCTCCCAGGAAAGTAATAAAAGGAAATCTAGCCTACCTCTTTGTCCATATTTGGCCATTTCCTGACAGCTCTAATTAACCAAGTCCTTTCTGCTTCTATAGCTGACATTTGATTGGCTGGGGGGCTGGCCTCGTTAAGAACAGTTTTAAATTAACAGATGAAATTAGATGGGAGATTACTGCAGATATGCTTGACAAGGTTAATTAAATGACCAGTCATGAGGGGCTTGTTTTAAATCCGACGTCACTGACAGATTCAGAACAGATATAGTTTGCCACTCCGGAGTTTCCGTCTGCTCTTAGTTTTCCAAAGTAGCTTTGAGTGTCTCTTTAACAAATGTAAATCATTAGCATGTTCATTTTAACATGCTTGATTACCATAAACATATGTATACTAGCTCTGATGCTACATCTATACTACTACGTTCTCATCTTCATTTTCGTGTTTCAGCGTTTTGAGACAAAAACAATCTCCGTCTACACAATAGTTTACACAAGAGAAAACACCTTGCGCTCGCGGGACAATACTGGCGTCTCTTCTACAGAAAGTCGGCAGATTTGTCACTAGTCGCTTTTTGGAAATAAAAAAGTCGCTAAATCTAGCGATGAAGTTGCTAAGTTGGCATCACTGCATACATTAAAGTTCGCTGGCTGGAAAACTAAGATGCTAAAATGTGCGGTAGAGCTCAAAATTGGGTGCCAATTCTTAAAGGGATAGTAGGATCTTTTGAAGTAGGGTTGTATGAGGTACTATTCCATAGTCAGTGTATTACACAGCAGACACGGAAGCTAAGCAGTGTACTGCTGTTGTAAAAAATCTATTTCAGTTTAATTGTACGCTATAGGTAGAATATTTTCACCACTTTATCTTGCCGCCAAACACCTCTTTCTAACGAGGAACTGAATACGTTGTCAGATGCTTGTCAACAGGCAAGCCAGGCAACTGCTTGGGGCCCCAGGCCGTTGGGGGGCCGCCCGAGGGCTGACAAACTTTACTCCACAGCAATGTCTCAAAATGTGGCAACCACAGTGAACGCACCCCCCCCTCCCTATTAAACAAACAAATTACTTTTTGCAATGACATGTTAAGGGGCCCCATGTCATTCAATTAAAAGTCAAGGGAAAATGAAGAGGAGTTATCCTAAAGAAAGCAAGACAGTGGTAAGTAGAGCAGATAATGAAGATTAAGTTGTGTAATAGTAAGTGTCTGAATGTTATTTAACCTTAACTATGGGGGAGACATTAACGTTAGACTAATGGCGTTTATTCTTTCACGTTTTTGGTGAGTTAACCTAGCTAGTGAAACTGGAGTGCGAGTCCGTCTAACTCCTGTCCCAGGAGAGACTTTCAGGTGTGGGTCTCATTTTAATAGAGCAAAATGTGCGAAGGCCTTTAGATCTGGAGGACATAGTGGCAGCATTTGCCATTGCCAAGTCCATGAGCAACATTTTTTGTAGTTTAGAACATAATGGTGACGAACTCTGGTTTTGAGGGGCTCCCAAGGAATTCTTGCCCGGGGCCACAACAGACCCTAGAATCGCCACTGTCCGTTGTATACAGTACAGGCCAAAAGTTTGGACACACCTTCTCATTCAATGCATTTTCTTTATTTTCTGACTATTTACATTGTAGATTCTCACTGAAGGCATCAAAACTATGAATGAACACATATGGAATTATGTACTTAACAAAAAAGTGTGAAATAACTGAAAACATGTCTTATATTTTAGATTCCTCAAAGTAGCCACCCTTTGCTTTTTTGATAGCGCTGCAAACCCTTGATGTTCTCTCAATGAGCTAGTGAGATAGTCACCTGAAATGGTTTTCACTTCACAGGTGTGCCTTGTCAGGGTTAATTAGTGGAATTTTTTCCCTTATTAATGGGGTTGGGACCATCAGTTGTGTTGTGCAGAAGTCAGGTTGATACACAGCCAACCCTATTGGACAACTGTTAGAATTCATATTATGGCAAGAACCAATCAGCTAAGTAAAGAGAAACGAGTGGCCATCATTACTTTAACAAATGAAGGTCAGTCAGTCCGTAAAATTGTGAAAACTTTGAATGTGTCCCCAAGTGCAGTCGCAAAAACCATCAAGCGCTACAATGAAATTGGCTCACATGAGGACCGCCCCAGGAAAGGAAGACCGAGAGTGACCTCTGCTGCTGAGGATAAGTTCATCCGAGTCACCAGCCTCAGAAATCGCAAGTTAACAGCAGCTCAGATTAGAGACCAGATGAATGCCACACAGAGTTCTAGCAGCAGACACATCTCTAGAACAACTGTTAAGAGGAGACTGTGTGAATCAGGCCTTCATGGTCAAATAGCTGCTAGAAAACCACTGCTAAGGAGAGGCAACAAGCAGAAGAGATTTGTTTGAGCCAAGAAACACAAGGAATGGACATTAGTCCAGTGGAAATCTTTGCTTTGGTCTGATGAGTCAAAATTTGAGATCTTTGGTTCCAACCGCCGTGTCTTTGTGCGACGCAGAAAAGGTGAACGGATGGATTCTACATGCCTGGTTCCCACCGTGAAGCATGGAGAAGGAGGTGTGATGGTGTGGGGGTGCTTTGCTGCTGACACTGTTGGGGATTTATTCAAAATTGAAGGCATACTGAACCAGCATGGCTACTACAGCATCCTGCAGCGACATGCCATCCCATCCTGTTTGCGTTTAGTTGGACCATCATTTATTTTTCAACAGGACAATGACCCCTGTTGAACGAGAGTATGTGAAAATCAAAAAAAAACAGTTAAAACTATACTCCTGCTTTTAGAAATATACTTGCTTTTTGAAATGTATCAGCTCAAGAATAGTTGAGCCTGTGCTTCTGCTTTTGACATGAGTTAACCCAAAAACAGCTAAAATATATTTCTGCTCTTGAAACTATAATACTGCGTTTGATTTTGGTTTGTGAGTGCCGATGTGCCTTTAGAATTATATGACTGCTTAGAAATATAATCATGCTAAGTTTTTGTGTTACTGATGTTACTATAAACATGCTTAGAGACATTGTAGTGTGAATTACTGTGTGAAGCTGCCTGTCTGACCCTGCAGTCATGTAGAGGAAGTGTCTGCAAGAGGCTTCAGACGCATACATTGCTTTGTGTAACTGTCTGTCTGAACCTGCACAGCTAGAAAGAGCAAGTGCTGTTGGGGCCCTGTATACATGCACTTGGGGGCTAGGCCCTGTGTGCACATAGGGGAGAAAAAGGTTACTGCATTGACCTAGTGATGAACTAAGCCGTTAGATTCTATGTTAGATAGCAAAATGCATATGCATATAGGAAATATCGTCATATGAGATGTTTCTACGTATATCCAACCTGATGCTTGCTTTAAGACTGTATTACCATGTAAGGTGAAACAAAGGTGGAAAAACACACCTCGCTGTGATGGGGGTTGAACCCCAAGAAATGTACATATAAAAATGGGTGCTGAGCCAAAAAAGGCTCTTGGGCTGATTTTCTGCTCTCTTGACCTAAACCCTTGCTGTAGGGACATCCTGTGTCTTAGAGCATTTTTGAGTGATTGAACTTAGTTCATTTTTTCATTTATTGTTTTTTCTTGTTAACTTTTTGCTTTTTAAAAAAATAAAACCACCTGTGTTCGTCTTGAACAAGGTGACCCAAAAAACCTTGTGAGTCATTTTTTGCCGTTTTAGAAGACTTTTTTCCCTTTTTCTACTTTTTCTCCACTTTACCCGTGTGAGCGGGGACACCCCGAAAGGGGAAGTGGTGGCCTCCTCTTTAACCATGCGGTTTGCAGCGACCCCGGGGACCGATCTGACAAGCAGACCTTTGATCCTCCAGCTGAGCAGAAACCTCTGTGACCAAGGCAGAGGTAGCTGTCCGAGTGCGAGTAATCAATTGTAATTGTTTGGTTTTAAAGATCTTCTGTGTGCTGTGTATTTCACATACGGGGGACATCTAGGTTGTCAATCAAAAGCCTCTTGTCTCGTCATCGGGTTTCCACCGTAGCGAGAACCCGGGAATCTGGGGGTGTGTGTGTTTCTTCAAAAATAATCTAAAAACCATTATTAATATTTATAATACAATATTTATAATATTTGAACCTATAATGTTTCAATACCTACGGTATTAACTATAGGGAAGTATCTCAAATAACTCCTTTAATATAGGCTTAACCATCCGCCCCGCTGACAGTATCTGTAACGGCTGTACGGCAGAAGAGGGCTTAGAAGGCGAGGGTTATCGGGGGGGAGAAAGGGAGTTGGCTTTAAAAGAAAAAGTGATATTATGCCTCGATAACTGTCACATCGCTCCACACCCCAAACACACCTCCAGGCTCTGTAAGGGCTATTTGACCAAGAAGGAGAGTGATGGAGTGCTGCGTCAGATGACCTGGCCTCCACAGTCACCGGACCTGAACCCAATCGAGATGGTTTGGGGTGAGCTGGACCGCAGAGTGAAGGCAAAAGGGCCAACAAGTGCTAAGCATCTCTGGGAACTCCTTCAAGACTGTTGGAAAACCATTTTAGGTGACTACCTCTTGAAGCTCATCAAGAGAATGCCAAGAGTGTGCAAAGCAGTAATCAGAGCAAAGAGTGGCTACTTTGAGGAATCTAAAATATAAGACATGTTTTCAGTTATTTCACACTTTTTTGTAATTCCATATGTGTTCATTCATAGTTTTGATGCCTTCAGTGAGAATCTACAATGTAAATAGTCATGAAAATAAAGGAAACTCATTGAATGAGAAGGTGTGTCCAAACTTTTGGCCTGTACTGTACATCTATGCTCTTTTTAAAGCCACCGGACTCCTTTGATGGAGTTTTAACTCTCAGAACACGATACATGCTGATGTACCTTATTGTGTGACGTTGGTGTTTTCAAAGGGTTGGTAACTAACAAACAAACTAACCAATCGAGGTAGATGAAATTAAAAAAATGTTTTTGTCACAGGAGTCTGATGGCTTTAAAGAAGATTGTCATAAAGGGCCGTTTGACGACAAGCTAAAGCAGTCAAAAACATTCTCAATATACCATACACTTGAACAGATATTCTATATTTTTTAGATGTCTAAAATGTGTTTTGGTGGAACCCCCGTCTTTAGCAGTACATTGCTCAGCTTCCGTGTCGGGACTCCCATGTGCTTCTCCAAACTGGGGGCGTGCCGACTGCCATCTACTTTGGGTAATACGCAGACTATGAATAAGTACAAAAAAATATCAAAAGAATTATCCTATTGATGTGGGCAGAAATCCTACGCAGCCTGCAAAGAGAGTGTCATTATCCTGAGGTGTTTCTAATATTGTGTTCCCCTTTGTATTTAAACAGGGGTGTCTAAAATATTGGACTCAACAATAACCTATGCACCCTGCAAAGAAAACATTTACTGCGGAGCTATTGAACTGCTTTTCATTAGATTGTACAGATGTGTAATAAAGGGGTAACTCACTAATTGGAGTCAAAGTTTCTAGATCATGGCAATTTTGAGAGTATGGGCTGCTTGCTGCACACACAATACATCTGTGTGTCTGAGCAGAGGCCCTTGCAGAGGTACCTGCTGTCCAACCCAGGAAAAAAAAATAAAAAAATCACCAGCCACCACTGGAAATAAGCGAAAAAAGATAAATCAAAATGATAATAGGAATGAGCAGATGGTTGTGGCCATTGAGGTTAGTTGACTGTGAGCTGAATAAAGAAACAAGAATCAGAAGGAAAAGTAAAATAAACGATACAGGAAAGAAAAAGCAAGCGAGCCCACAGGAGGTTAGAAGTGCTAATAGTTTTTGTCTCAGTTGGTGAGTGTTGAGGGGGGGGGGGGGTTCCATGACAGAACTGGGTGGCAGGTGATGGCTGACTGACAGCTGTTACCCAAGGGTCCCGAAACATCCAAGAGTCTTCTATTTCTCCACCTTGGGGCTACTGGTTAACAAAGTAGACTAAAAGAAGGATTGCAAATTAAATTTGGTCCCTGAATTCTGAGTCTTGTGGTTTGAGCAGCTGGCGGCCTACAAGTGCCTGGACAATTTACATTTAGTATGTGGTTTCAGGCTGTTCACATTACTGTAGCATTCCCAGCTGGACAGCTGCAGGTTGATGGGAGAGAAATACTTACTAAGTTAATATACTATACTAAGTTTTCTTTGTTGGTTTCATGTTATTTATGTACCAGAAATACCATAAACCATATTGTAGCCAACATAAAATATCTATATTTATAGTATGTTTAAGATGCTGTCATTCATACCTTTGCTTAACTAGTGCAGTGCCCGTTGAAAACGGGCTGATTTCTTGGCCTGTGGTGTTGCTGCTTGTAGAATTTATCAAAACCAAAGTGTACCCCAAAATGACTTACAGAAGGACCCTGAACCACTTAAGATTTGTTATTAAAAAAGCAAACCTAATGATGCAAGTGCATCAACGACATAGTAGTGGTACGAGCGGTAGTTGGTGGTCAGTTAAACATCTCATCTCCAATCATATCTGTATTTGTGAGAAGTGGCGCTGTCCTGAGTTGAAACTTTATGGCTTTATTATCGAGTTAATAGTGTATTTGTATCGGCCGCTGTCCGTTTCCTAAGGTTCTGAAATTCAAACATTTTTTGACTACTTTTTTTTTTAAAGGCATGCGCCCGTGAGCACCCACGGAGGAAAACATAAATCGGCACCTATGGAGGAAGATATTATGCTTCTATATTTACCTGACAGAGAACATTGCAGAATCAGAATGTAATCACAAAATATCACAATTAAAATGTGGAGTAATCAGACATTAGCGTCATGGAGTCATGGCAGTGTGCTACCCACCATGCCCGTTATGAGAGCTAAACAGCACATATCTGCGATCATCAACTACCAGAACCGGACTGTGTGTGTGTGTGTGTGGGCACAGAGAGAGAGAGAGAGAGAGAGAGAGAGAGAGAGAGAGAGAGAGAGAGAGAGAGAGAGAGAGAGAGATGTCTCTTGTCAGATCATTAACGAATTTAACATTCCAGCAGAGGTGTTCATTTCCATACAGGTTTAGTGGCTTGACGGTTAACGGTGAAGCAGGGGATTTGATTTGCGGGGGGTGCCTATTTTGGCGACTTAATTAACCCGACCCAGGGTGAGTCTGATGAAATCTGATGTAGGCTATCTGCCCGGTTCAGCTCTGAGATTTTCTTGCATTGCACCGCTATGTGAAGGAATAATGTCAGAGATTAGGCTACATTATGTTCTGCCCAGCTCAAAGTTATTTTATACAATAGCAGGAAAAGAGTCAGAGGCGCTGATGTGCAGGTTACCTCCCCAAACACGGACACACATACAGATATGTCTTGCTTTCTAAGATAGATAGCCTGCCTATAGGCCTAAGTGGCATCACGCTCTGTCTGCACTTGTTGTGTGGTTGTGTCTTGCATGTGTGGGATTCTGAAACGTCCTTAAATTCGGGAATTGTCGTTTGTTTATTCAAAATCAAAGACAGTCCAAAGTAGTGCTACTTTGCACATTTTTGCGGGTCTGAGGTGTATGTCACATTTTAGCTGCCAAAGCTGCGCTGCTCTCTGTCTCTCTGTCTCTAGTGCTGCTCACTCAGTATGAGAGGGGGAGTGGCCAGCTGCTAGAGCAGCAAAAGCCAATGTGTGCTTCTTTTACCTATATATTTAATGATATCTTTTGCATTTCATATCCAAACTTGGCACTGCACTTACACGTGCCCATAGCAAGACAACTGTCAAGTTTGAAACCTATCGGACAAACGGTTCAAGAGATATGCGCTTAACACCCACACAGACAGACAGACAGAAAGACGTTCCTGCAATTTATAGATAGATAGATGTGTTTCAATTTAGTATGATCGGGTGTTGTATAAGTTATGTTCCTACTAGGGCTGTCAATCGATTAACATTTTTAGGCTCAATCCCAATTCTCTGTCTTACCCATTCCCCTTAGTTTTGCACATTCACATGAGAGTAAGGGCTATCCCAATTCTCGTTTTGATCGAGGGGTAGGGCTAAGGGGGAGGGGTAGATACCCCTTAAAACCGAGCACTTTCACGAGCTTACTTGAAACCAAGGGGTACCCAGAATACACTGCGCAACCGGCCACAATGGCGGCCAGGTCAACCAGAGAGTCCCATAAATGTAAGTATTTTCGGCTTAAATAATTGATTTAAAAAGTTTTGTGCTCTACACAGTCCTGTACATACAGTATATATTTGCAACTGACACGGTACAACGGCGGACTCAAATGCATGACTCGGAGAGGTAGTCACAGGTAACAGTCTTTATTGTTCCGAGAACAAATGCAGGCAATGGTACAAAAAACGGCAGGCAAAAATCGTAGACAAGAAACAAGGCAAAAGGTCGAGAAACACTGGAAAAACAAACACTGGGAAAAAACGCTGGAGAGAGTGACTTTCGAACAACGGGCGAAAAAGCAGACAACGGGAGGAAGACAAGTGACCTGGGATAAGAGTGACTGATGATTTCAAAATAAAACAGGAAGTGCAAATGAACAAACAAAACACAATAAAAGCAGGAACGTGACAGCAACCATATTCTTAACTGAAACGTTTTAAAAAATCGCTAGTTTGCTACGCTAACGTTACACTGCTGATTTGCACAACAGTCCCGCATCACTGTCATAGTTAGCTCACCATTAATCGCACATTTATTTATCTATTCTAAATGTACTTTAAGAGATTTTTTTCAAGTTTTGAATGCTCAAATGGTATTTGAGACTTGATGTACTACGCTGGTAACTCACAGTACGTGCAAATAACTTTAGTCTTGTGGAGAGAACCATCTGGATGGGCTTTGAAACTCAACTTGCTACTCAAAGGAGCTTTTTCTTTATCCATTTCTGCCCAAGGAGCTTTGTTTCTGGTAGCCATTCACTCCCGTTCACGGATGTAATGACCCTTTTTTTTAATATGTTTTGTTTTTTAATCAAGCTTTTTTTTGTTTTTTATTCATGGTCAATTAACCTAATTTAAATGACATCATACCTAATAAAAAAAAAGCAGAAATTATGAATTATTTTGACTAATAGTTAGGATCAGAGGATGTTGAGTGGATCACAGGCTGAGACATTTTAAATTCAATAATCAATTAATCAAGTAATCATTTATTTTACCTGCAAAGATCGTTGTATGGGTTCCGTACAACATACATCCATGCATCAGTAGTCATGTTTCCATCTAATTGTCAAGCGAATTTTAAGCAAACTTTTAAAATGTCACAAAAAAGGTGGAATAATCAAGCCTGCATGTACTCAAATGTATTTTCATATTTCATATGTTCTATAATGTATTATTACGATCTAGGTAGAAGGTCACAGTGATGCAAAGAGCCCTATGCGTGCGAAGATTGGATCTGATCCAGATGTTTAAGTTCTGTGAATAACAAGTTAGAGGCCCTTATGATTTAGATATCCAGGGTTGTTATGTATTCTGAAAGCCAATATCTGAATAACAACTTATGTAAGGTTCACCTATGGCCTTTGGAGGGTCCTACAGTGGGGGATCCTTGAATCTATCTGAACATGGGACCCTTACAGTGTTAGGATGAGATCATGAATAAGGGTTTCCAGATGTGAGTTTCAGGATCTATAAGACTGTAAGGTCGAGCCGAAGTTTGGAGAGAACACTTGGGTCTGTGCAGCGGTGCATGGCGAGGTGCTCTCCCTCATGAGAATCTTGTTCAATATTGAATAAAGCTGCCTATAATCTGAAATCATCTGAGTCGTCATCTGTGAGCATCTCCATCATCAATTTCCAGAGAGTTCCATCTCTCAGCGAATAAGAATTGGTATAGAGCGAATAAACTAGACTACGCTAAGCGTAGTTTCGTCACAAGTTGACGTTACGCATGGTTGTGGATTGCAAACCGGCTTGCTAAATCAAAGAGTTTAGAAGGTAAGTTCTTTGGCTAAATGGAGAGAGGTAGCAATGTACAAGTTGGCCACCTGTGCAAAATACAGGGTTGTGGCAGAGACATTTGCTGTCAGCAAATAAACCAATTCGCTGTGTATACGCGGTGTGCAGGGCCATACGATTCAAGCTGTTGAACCAATTCGTCAATATACCCGACATGGCTGAGGCCCAGGCTACAGCACACCGCCAGGGGCAATTTTAGGATAAAACCTTTAGGGGGACTCAGCTCCTAATGAGAATGTGACACGGATTTTCTAATGCGATACTTCAAAATGTGAAAATGTGACTCATGTTGTTTTCGGGCAATTTGGTTGAAAGAAACCCATATTTCTGAAATAAAAAAAACTATTAAAATATGGGTCAAATTTGACCCGAGGACAACACAAGGGATAACTCATTATTAAATGTTTCATTGTGTTTGACATTTTTTCAATTCAATTTTATTTATAGTATCAAATCATAACAAGAGTTATCTCGAGACACTTTACAGATAGAGTAGGTCTAGACCACACTCTATAAATGCCAAAACCCCAACAATTACAGTAATTCCCTCAAGAGCAAGCATTAGCAGTGGCTACTGCGACAGTGGCGAGGAAAAACTCCCTTTTAGGAAGAAACCTCGGCAGACCCAGACTCTTGGTAGGCGGTGTCTGACGGGGCCGGTTGGGGGTGTGATGAACAGTGGCAATTTTTGACCTGTCATAGCAGGAACACACACATGTGTTATGCTAATAGCATTAACGATGGCTCTGCTCTATTCAAGTGTTCCAGTAAGCCATGACAGTGTGACAGCCTGCACAATACCAGGACCCTGAAACTGGAGCAGTTACATGGAATTCAGCCATCATGAATTTTATTATTTACACCGGTGTTTTTCCTACTGTGACATGCTTCAATTCTACATGAATCATCTCACATTATTTCAAACTTGTCTTTGAGTCTGACTGAATGTAAACACAGACGTTGGATTAGCGATTGTAGCCAACTAGCATACATACAGATGTACTTCCAGCGCAACTTGCTGGGTACCTAAACTAGCTGCCTGTTCATGTGCACACACTGGTTTGTTCACATGTGTGTTGTGTACATTTAGTTGATAATATCTAAGTAATAGCATGAGAAGGTTTTTTCTTTTATTTATTTTTTAGGTTATTGTCTTCCAGGGACATGGATATGTCTGAAATCAGTCCCTATTTACTATAGAGTATACTGTGCACTGTATTTACTGTCTGAGTGTGAAAATGTATCGCCTATATAGTGCTGTCAAAATGTCCACAATGGACACTTTTTGTGGTTTTGGACACAGCCTAAGTGCAATGGCTGGTGCCAGTGAACCAGTGAATTATTCTAAATTTAAATTCAAATGTATTTGTATAGCACCATATCATACAAAAACAGTTCAGAGTGCTGTGCATAAAACAAAATAAAGTAAGCAAAAATAAGTAAACAGATACATCCACACATCCATACAAACATACATACCGTACAAATATGGTGTGTTCATTTAAGAAAATGCTTGAGTGAAAAGGAAGTTTGGTTTTAACAGAACGCAGTCTGAGATCAGCAGGCAAACGGTTCCATTCTTTGGGTGTATACATACTGAATGCCATCTCAGCAGACTTTCAAAGTGCACACATGGAGGAGATTTCCTGACTGAGACTGTAGAAATCTGCTGGGCTTATAAACTGACAGCATGTCTGAGATGTACTGTGGAGCCAGACGAGCAAGGGCTTTGTAAACCAGAGGAGGATTTTGAATTGTATTCTGAAAACAACAGGTAAGCAATAAAGGTTTTGGAAGACTGGAGTTATACGGTCTGATCTTTATGTCCTGGTTCGAACTCATGCGGCAGAGTTTCCCATCGCCGCGCGGCAACCACCCTGAGTACCTTTGGAGAGCATTTTTACAAGCGGTTCCCGCCAGAAGTTCAGCTCCTAGAACTCTGGGTGGCAGAGCAGAATCTGGGCGTGTTCACGTGGGTGGCACAAACTGCTACTTGTGCTAACTGGTGTGGCGCTGCCACTATTCTCTTGATTTCCACTTCGACATTCTACCTTTGTTGTTTTTATTTCTGCCATGGTTCGGTGCATTCACCACCCGGCCACCATTTGCCACTCTGGGCATTTTCTTTTATTGCTTATCCGAGATGACAAACCTCGAAACAGAACATGTTTTTCTCGCCTCCACCTCCGCGATCAGCACCTCAACCTCACAGTCTGTGAAGTTTTTTTTCCCGTCAGCAGCGGGATTACCCATTGTGACTGGACAAAGAGTGATGTTTACACATGCGGGCCCTGGACCTCAAGTCTTGCATTGCCAGACCTACAGTACAGGCCAAAAGTTTGGACACACCTTCTCATTCAATGTGTTTCTTTATTTTAATGACTATTTACATTGTAGATTCTCACTGAAGGCATCACAACTATGAATGAACACATATGGAATAATGTACTTAACAAAAAAGTATGAAATAACTGAAAACATGTCTTATATTTTAGATTCTTCAAAGTAGCCACCCTTTGCTTTTTTGATAGCGCTGCAAACCCTTGGTGTTCTCTCAATGAGCTTCATGAGGTAGTCACCTGAAATGGTTTTACCTTCACAGGTGTGCTTTGTCAGGGTTAATTAGTGGAATTTTTTCCCTTATTAATAAAAAAGCAAATGGTGGCTACTTTGAAGGATCTAAAATATAAGACATGTTTTCAGTTATTTCACACTTTTTTGTTAAGTACATAATTCCATATGTGTTCATTCATAGTTTTGATGCCTTCAGTGAGAATCTACAATGTAAATAGGAAACGCATTGAATGAGAAGGTGTGTCCAAACTTTTGGCCTGTACTGTATCTCCATCTATTCTGGGATGGGGGGGAACACACCTGGGCGGTGCTAAACCCCGGATGCAGCAACGGTGTCCTTTCAAAATAAATATGCAACGGATGTTAGGCTTTATTCCAGAAATGTACATCCTGTGAGCCAGACTAGGCCCTTGCAGACGATTTGTCTCTGGGCTTTAAGGACCAAAATCTCAGTTTGCTGCCATCCAGTCGTTGATTTCTTCCAAGTAGCCAACTAGGGAGTTTATGGGTTGGATGTCAAATGAGCTTAAGCTAAAGCTGTGTGTAATTGGCATAACTATGGTAGCTGATGTTATGCTTGCAGATAATGTAGCCAAGGGGAAGCATTGGTCAAATAGAAGTGTTCAATATAGTGGAACGGTAAGGATAGCCCAGTCCCGCTGGACAACATACTGTCACATTCCTGGTGGATAACCACAACTGGTGGTTTTCCTCAATCAATGCTCTGCAATGGTTGTTATTAATGCAGATGAGTTGGCAGCTTGTTTGGTTAGCTGGAAAGTTGTTTGAGAAGAAGATTGCTATGAAATTAGCACAGAAAAAAAAGCTAATCCAAAGGGAATCGTTCCTGTGTTTACTTTTGGCCACACTCAGAGACAAACGTTTGAAATGTAAAATTGAAGTTCATTTGAAAGCTTTTAAAGGCTCTCGCAGCTTGCCATATTATACTTGTCTTGCCAGAGTCCCCCTTTTCCTGAATCTCTAACAGGGAAATTTAGCATGACCCCTAGTCAGAAAGTCCATTAGAATTAAACCCAGGTGGGAAAAAAAAGCTGAATTTTTCCTTAAATTTTCCCTTTTAGGAAACCTGTATGGAAGAAACTCCAACGGCATGATGCCCTTCAAAGTTCTATCACCATGTTGGGGTCATAAAACCTTTTTAAGTCAACTAAGATGAGCAATGGTGTCTATTGTAGCAGCAGAGTGAGAGGAAGAGACCTCCTAACCTCCATTACACATCTAAAAGTGATAGAAACAAACTATTCCACTTAAGATCCATCTTTGGCTTCTCCCCTCTTGCTCCTGCTCCCTCAGCTGTTCAAGGTGTGAAAATGTTAAGAGGGGTAACAAAGTTCTGCCCCTAAGGATCAAACTCACACATGCCAACAGATGCAGAGATAGACACGTACAATGAATGTATGAATGCACAGACATAGACAGAAGAAGGCAGGATTATATTGCTACACAGAGAAAGTATACACGTTTAAGGTAAACAAAGACTTTGTTTGATTTTATCTGTTCATCCTGTTCTCTGTTAGACCCATTTATTTCTTGGTAGAATTACCTTTAGGCTAGTGTAAATGTTTGCGAGCCAAACATATAATCCATAACAAGAAAGGCTTGTACAATTAAAAAAAAAAAAAAAAAAACCTGCGAGGATTAGAAAGATAGAAGAAGTTCTGTTAAAGCATAAAAACTCATACTGTAAATGAATGTATTTTTAAATGAATAAATAATTCTGATTCAGTCAGTCTGTGTGTCTGTCTGTCTGTCTGTCTGTCTGTCTAACTGTCTCTGTCTGTCTGTCTGTGTCTCTGTCTGCCAGTCTGTCTGTCTGTCAGTCTGTCTGTGTGTGTGTGTGTGTGAGTGTATGTGTCTGTCTGTCTGTCTCTCTGTCTGCCTGTCTCCCTGTCTGTCTGTCTGTCTGTCTGTGTGTGTGTGTGTGTGTGTGTGAGAGTGTGTGTGTGTGTGTCTCTGTCTGTCTGTCTGTCTCTGTGTGTGTGTGTGTGTGTGTGTGTGTGTGTGTGTGTGTGTGTGTGTGTGTGTGTATGTCTGTCTGTCTATCTGTCTCTGTCTGTGTGTGTGTCTCTGTCTGTCTGTCTCTCTGTCTGCCTGTCTGTCTGTCTGTCTGTCTGTGTGTGTGTGTCTCTCTCTGTCTGTCTGTCTCTTTGTCTGTCTGTCTCTTTGTCTGCCTGTCTGTCTGTCTGTCTGTCTCTGTGTGTGTGTTTGTGTGTGCGTGTGTGTATGTGTCTGTCTGTCTCTGTCTGTGTGTGTGTGTCTCTGTCTGTCTGTCTCTCTGTCTGCCTGTCTGTCTGTGTGTGTGTGTGTGTGTGTGTGTGTGTGTGTGTGTGTGTGTGTGTCTCTGTCTGTCTGTCTGTCTGTCTCTGTGTGTGTGTGTGTGTGTGTCTCTCTCTGTCTGTCTGTGTGCGTGTGTGTGTGTGTGTGTGTATGTGTCTGTCTGTCTATCTGTCTCTGTCTGTGTGTGTGTGTCTGTCTGTCTGTCTGTCAGCTGTTTTTCTCTACAGCAGTAGAAACCACTCAGCTTTGAGAACTATACGTAGCTTGAAAGACCCTAAACCAGGGAAGAAGCCCATTGGGGGGGATTAAAAGCCCTCATTGATCTAGGCATGGACATACTCTCCTTCTATGAGTCACATCTGAATTAAATACTGGGCTGTGACAGCCACTGTTGATCTGGGCATGTATGAGTTTTAACTCTATATTGCTATTTGGCAAATAAGTTATGGTGCATTTTAGCTGATGTTACGGAGTAACCCAAAAGCAATGCAACTAGTAGTGTGATTAAATACTTTCAGCCGTGAGTTATTTATTAAAGTAAGGCATTTAAAAAATAAAAGTAACTAGTAATGTGTAATCCATTACTTTTTTTAAAATATGTACCCCAACACTGGTTACAGCACGACACAACATCCTCTATTTATAGGAAGGAAGGAACATATTAAGTCTCTCAAACATATAGACACAAAAAAGTAACAAAACTGTAATACTGTATGGTGAAATTTTAGAAGAATGTATTTTGGTTTGTCTCTTACTGTCATTTCATACTATTGTTTAATCATCCCTCTCTACCTACTTTGTTTTTGTTATTAACACTACTTTTAGGATATTTTCTGGGTAATTCTTTTGAGTACGTGTCTGAAATGTTGTATTGTTTTGTGGGGAAAAACAATCGCTGCAGCAAGGTGAAATGGTTTTTCAAGGGGGGGGGGAGGGTTAAGTTTGTCTTCAAAAAAGTTATGACAAATCTAAATTAAACATTGAAGCTGCAAGCAGTGATGGACGGGCCCTCGCGCCTCTGCACGCGTCGGGGTTACTGGCGGACGCCGCTCCTTGCGACCGTGCATTTGCGCGGTACTCACACACCGCAACTCGTCACCAATGTAAAGGGAACTCCCCGCTGAGTTGAACGATACCTCACACAAGACTCTACGTCATACAGTTCATTAGCTGTGAAAGGGGGCGGGGCCAAAGCATAAGGGGCGGGGCAAACCTTTACCAATGAAAAAGGAAGTCTCTGTTGAGTTCATTGACACCTCACGTGAGACTCTACTTTAAACGGGTCACCAGTTATGAAAGGGGGCGTGGCTTAAGCAAATATCATCTTAAAGGTCAATATGTTACGGACACTTACTGTATATGACACAATTTCTGTCAGATATAACTGGTTTATAGCGAAGTATGGTTAGATACACCAATGTCGTAGACTACATTTTATGCATATTGGCCAGTTTACACATACTTTGAATTTGAAAGATACTGCCTTTGAAATGGGGTGCAAATTTGAACATTAATAATGGTGCCTCCATAGGATCAACTGAGACGATATTGATTCAGCAATCTTTATAATAACCTCATAAGCATTCAAACTGATAAAACATCTGTGGGGTCACATCTACTGTAAACTAGTAGCATGTGTCAAGCCTAACGCACACGCTGCATGAAGGAATCCAACCTAACACTCAAGTCATTAATCCTTTCAGGCGCACGCACACACACACACACACACACACACACACACACACACACACACACACACACACACACACACACACACACACACACACACACACATATATCTTGGTTAGGTTGATTTTCAAAGGGGATTTCTACTTAATAAAAAATCCAATTCTGGCGCCACAGGATCCGTATCCCACAGAGAGAGTGAGGGTTTGGAGAAGAGAGAGGGAGAGAGAAAAGACAGCAGGAGAAATAATTAGACAGTGATGGAGTCACAGAGATCACAGTGTACCAAACAGCGAGGACTCCTTTTTTTTAGGACAGCTGCCACTGAAGACATTTCTGGAAAGAAAAAAAAACACCACAGATTCTGAAAAGCTCTACCAAAAAAAATAAATGTACTAGTTCACTATTCAAAACCATGTTGAATTACTGTAATTATAGAATAACCAAGAATCAGCCGACATATTGGATTTTATGTTGAGGGTCTTGCTGAAATATCAGTCATATCTGGCTAATTTTTCCATTGATGACCATTGTTCTTTGACATTTGACCAAACTGTTTAGACTGTAGTAACCTTTTCTTTATCACTTGTAAAATAACAGTGTAAAGCAAGCTACTTAAATATAGCTAGCTGCTCAAATCCTGTTTGCCCCAGTGTTCAGTAAACTTGCCATTTTGAACAGAATTCTGGGAATTCTGGGACTTGAACAGAACTGGCCTTACCACCAGAAACCACGGTGTAAACCAGACTAAAATCTTAAGGATTATTGCGTAAAAGAAAAGAGGTGTAGTCTGCAACTAATGGCGCCCAGAGTGGAAGTGCTGAATGCCACATTCTGCCAGAAAGCATTTGGAATGCAACGTAATAGAAAAAATATATATGATCATTTATATGTTCTTTTAACGTGACATCGTGACTTCGCGTAAAGATACACGCCACTTTGGCGTCTTATCTGTACGCATTTTGAGCTATCCGCGTGTATGTCTACGGCGTATACAGCGGACGGGTTGCAGACTGATCTCAATTAATGGCATATGTATGACACGCCAATTCTTATGCCATTTTTGGCGTGTTATCAAGACACATAATCGCTTTTTAGGATGGTTGGGTTTAGGAAAACAATAACGGGGTTGGGTTTAGGAAAAGAAGAAAGCGACGGTTGGGTTTAGGAAACGTGACACGTGGGACACGATCCCCGGTCTCCTGGGTGAAAGTCCTGTGTTGTCTGACCCATCCTCCACCCCAACCAACCTCCCTATGCGAATTTTTGGGCTTTCATACTACTCGCTATGGCATAAATTGACACGCAAGGTAATGTAAGTCAATGGAGGCCAAGCGGTGTTGACAAACACGCTAAAAAGCGATTATGCATCTTGATAACACGCCAAAATGGCATACGAATTTACGTATACGAATGTCATACATACGCCACCTCATGAGATCAGTCTGGTTCTTTGGACCAAAAGCATTAACTGATATCTGTTTGAAACCTTTTGACACATCTGTCTAGGTTAAAAACATTCCACGATCATTGCAGATGAAAATATACCATATTCACACGTTATATTTCATCCTGTTGTTGTGAAATCATTTGCTACCTGAGGCTTAAATAAATGTTCAATTAATTCAATAACAAATCAGTCAAACTACCTTGAAAGAGGCAGCTTGAGAGTATCCCCTCATGGTTTTATACACATTAGTGTTGTAAATTAATTAGCATTTACTACCTCTAGGCATCAAATTGTGCAATAATTAATCCGCTGCAGTTACACCTCTCTGTGTAGCGAGTACCAGCACACTTTTCAATAACAGCGAAGGAAACTGTCTTTTGTCACAGGTCAGAGTCCGATACAGAGCAGCAGCTCTGGGACTGGCAGCTTTCTAAAGCTGCTTACACACCAACCAGACGGCCGACCCTCGGCAGAAAAGGCAGTCGGGCTGATCAGTCTCCCCGAGTTGGTCAAAAGAATGCCTCGGAACACACCGAAGAGACGAGACGTAATAGGTCTCCACAACAGCAGGCGGCGCTAATCTGTATTGTCGCCCTAAAAAATGAAAACCGGCAGCTGATTGGACGAACGCGTCACGTGGGTCTGGTTTCTCCAGAAATTCAAAGCCCAACATGGCGTCATGACTTTGCGTAAATATATACGCCACTTTCATAAAGCCAAATGGCGTGTTATTTTACGCCATTTTCAGCTATCCACGTGTATGATACACGCTGGAAACAGCTGATGTAAACAGACCCACCACGTGGCCTCGCCACGTTGTGCGTTATCGCGAGAACGCGACGTACTATCGCGAGAACAACGTCACACGCCTGGCAAGAAAAAAAAAATGGTTGAGTTTAGGAAAAGAACACAGGGAAAGGCTTTAGTAACAAAACAGTGACAAAAACACGGAAAATAACGACTAAAACATGATTAAGACAACAACAAATGGTTGGGTTTAGGAAAGAAACATTGGGTAAGGCTTATTACAAACAAAAAATTAAAAACAAAAAACGGCAAAAAACGGCCGAAAAATCGCCACAAGCGAGGAGCGAACCCGGCTCTCCCAGGTGAAAGTCCTGTGTTTTACCCATCCGACACCCCAACCCACCTCCTTACCCAATCCCCCGTTCCTTTATACCACTCGCTACGGAGGAAATGGACTCGCAATATAGGCCAATGGCGGCCGATTTGCGTTGATATACACGCAAAAATGCGTTATGCGTCTTCATAACACGCAAAAACGGAATACAAATTGGCTCGTTCAGAATACGATCTCATATTGTACTAAAATAGTTCACCGAAACGTGTTTCTGGAAACATTTTAAGCGAGAAATAGGCCGTGCAGTTGCTGAATCTGTCTTCATTTCAGATTGACTAAGGTCAGTTTAAAAGATTTTCGTCCCATTTCGAGAGACTCTAGTCACCTCATTCCGCTCCCCGTTTCCCGAGTTAGCACTCTACCAATCAGACGGGTCATTTGAGTCCGACTGCCGGCAGTGCCCGCCCCGCCGATTACACATTATACAAATCAAATCAAAATGAACGCCGATGGCCCCTCGGACGGACGACGGCACGGAACACACCGAACAGACTCGAGTCAGCGACCTCGCAAGGTCGTGGTCGCTCGTGTTTGGGCCTTAAGACGAGTCTCTGGAGGACTTTACGCAAGAAAAATGTGAAAGAACAACTCCACTAAAAATGGATGCATCATTTGAGTATCAAATGCCGCTGAAGCTTGAACAGTGGCTCTGAAAAGTGTGGCAGGCACACATCCACCCGCGCACACACACACACACACACACACACACACACACACACACACACACACACACACACAACACACTTCTACAAACTTGACTTTGACTCGCTGCTGTTGTGTCTGCCCTTGTAAACACAGTTAAACAGTTGTCGAGGTTTCTGTCTCGCCTTCATCAAACACCTTTCTCACCCCTCTTCAACCTCCTCTTGCTCTACCTTTCCTCCGGTCTCTCCATCAGTCCCTCGTCTCCATCAAGGTTGCACACAAAAACTGTTTACAATATTCATGAGGCCGCCAGGCGACAAATTGAGGCGAAAGCTAGGGGAAAAAGAACGAACAGTCCATTCTTTATCGTGCTTTCGTCACATATTGATCCTACTTTCACCTGTATTTATTTTCTCAATCCCTCTCAACCCTCGCTGTCCCTCTACTCGCTACTTCTCTTTTTTCTTTCAACAGTCTGTTTGTATACAGGCACCTAGAGAGATTTGTGTGTGTGTGTGAAAGTTTGCACATTATGACATTGATAGAAACACCCTGTACTATAATATGTGTTTCAATGTGTTTTGGCTGTGTGTGTGTGTGTGTGTGTGTGTGTGTGTGTGTGTGTGTGTGTGTGTGTGTGTGTGTGTGTGCTTACATGCGTGCATGCGTGTGTTGTGAGTGAATGGAGAGCGTGATGAAGACAGAAACGGTGTGTTTGTGTGTTGACAGTGATAAAGAGGATACTCAGATACTCCCACAAGGCAATATTCTGGTGTGTGGGTGTGTGTGTGTGTGTGTGTGTGTGTGTGAACTTCCTTACTTCCTACTTCCTTTCCTAATTCAGCCCCTTCTTACTTCTTCCTGGTTCCTTCTTCTCCCAATCCACCTCCCTTCTCCCCCATCTCTTCCCACCCTCATTATTTCCCTTTTTTTCCCCCCCATATTTCTTGCTAATTGCCCCTTTGCGTCCCTCCCCAACTCCCTTCTCTCTTTCCCTTTTCTACTTTATTGCACCTGTCTCTGAATTTCTTCTTCTCCTCACCCTTTTCTCCTGCCATTCTTCTAACTGTCCTCCTCTCACCCTTCACTTTACCTTAGCTCCATTCTTTTCTTCCCTACTTTGCTCTACCTTCTTCCCGCCCTGCCTTTCTCTTGTTCTCTCCATCCGTCATATATTCTCCTGCATTTTCCCTTATTTTATTATTTCAATTCAAGAGACTTTCATTCCTTCCCTAGTTTTCCACTCCACTGTGTTCCTCTCATCCGTCCTATTTTTGTCTTACTCTATTGTTTTTCTTCCCAACTTATTGTGTACAGTTTATTTCCCCTTCATCCATCTTTGACCTTTTTACTTTGCACTGATATTTCAGGTTTTATTACGTAGAAAATGTTTTCATCCCCCTTAAACTGGGCAAGTGAAAATAAATGAATCATGGCCGTGTATTATCGGTAGAATTAGACACTCTGGAGCCACTGTGCTGCATTATTCTGCTGTTGGATTACATGGCTGAGGATGGCTAACAACTGCAACCACACCCGGAGTCTCTCTCACGGATGGAAATCAGAAATATAAAGAACTTTGTTGCAGTCATTTGATCCTGCGCCCCTCCCACTACCCCCGTCCCCTCCCCGTTATCTCTCTGTGACAGTTTGAAAGGGAATAATGACATGACGCATCGCCTTCCCGAGACATATGAATGAAACGACTAAACGAGCTGGGAGAGAAAGACAAAGGGGACAGGTAGAGATATAGAGAGCAGTGAAGGAAAGACAGGCAGGTGGAAGGAGAGAGTGAGATAGAGGCCGACATCTCGCAGGGAAACAGGGAGACAGGCGTAGCGAGATAAATTCGATGGGTTGAAGAAGAAGACAGAGACAGACTGAGAAAAGAGAGACAAGGGGGGGGGGAAGAGGAAGAGACGGAAAGCCTGCCTCCTTATCTCACCCTTTCACGCTGGCACCTAATACTACTGTCTGTGTGCGTGTGTGTGTGTCTGTGTGTCTCTGTGAATTTCTGAAAGCATCTCTTTGTGCCTCTCCGGGAACCATCACCTTATCGTGGTGGAGAGGTTTGTGTGTCTCTATGACCCTGAGGGCTGTGTTGTCTGGAGCTTTGTGCTCCTGGTAGGGTCTCCCAAGGCAAAGTGGTCTCAGGTGAGGGGCCAGACAAAGAATGGTTCAAAAACCCTATGACACAACGAGGTAGAGATGGAGTGACCCTGCCCGGAGAAAGCCCGGGGCCCCCGTCTGGAGCCAGGCCCAGATGGCGGGCTCATCAGCAAGCATCTGGTGGCCGGGTTTGCCACGGAGCCCGGCCGGGCACAGCCCGAAAAAGCTACGTGGCTCCCATCTCTCCAGCCCATGGGCCCACCACCTGTGGGAGGAACCGCTGGGGTTGGGTGCGCTGCCAAATGGGTGGCAGTGAAGGTCAGGGGCCTCGACGGACCAGACCCGGGCAGCAGACGCTGGCTCTGGGGACGTGGAACGTCACCTCTCTGTGGGGGAAGGAGCCGGAACTGGTGCGGGAGGTGGAGCGCTACCGGTTAGATCTGGTGGGGCTTACCTCTACGCACAGTCTCGGTTCTGGAACCATACTCCTGGATAGGGGTTGGACTCTTTTCTTCTCCGGAGTTGCCCAGGGTGTAAGGCGCCGGCGGGTGTGGGGATACTCACAAGCCCCCGGCTGAGCGCCGCTACATTGGAGTTTACCCCGGTGGACGAGAGGGTAGCCTCCCTATGCCTGCGGGTTGTGGGGGGAAACTCTGACTCTTGTTTGTGCATATGCACCAAACAAGAGCTCAGAGTATTCGGCCTTCTTGGAGACCTTGACTGGAGTCCTGCATGGGGCTCCAGTGGGGGACTCCATTGATCTGCTGGGGGACTTCAACGCGCACGTGGGCAATGATGGAGATACATGGAGAGGAGTGATTGGGAGGAACGGCCTCCCTTATCTGTTGTTGGACTTCTAGTCATGGATTGTCTATAACAAACACCATGTTCGAACATAGGGATGCTCATAAGTGTACTTGGTACCAGAGCACCCTAGGCCAAAGGTCAATGATCGATTTTATAATCGTTTCATCTGATCTGAGGCCGTATGTTTTGGACACTCGGGTGAAGAGAGGGGCGGAGCTTTCAACTGATCACCATCTGGTGGTGAGTTGGGTCAGGGGGTGGGGGAACACTCTGGACAGGCCTGGTAAGCCCAAACGGGTAGTGCAGGTAAATTGGGAACGTCTGGAGGAGGCCCCTGTCCGACAGACTTTCAACTCACACCTCCGGCGGAGCTTTTCGTGCATCCCTGTGGAGGCTGGGGGCATTGAACCCTAGTGAACAATGTTCAAAGTTTCCATTGCTGAAGCTGCGGTGAGGAGCTGTGGTCTTAGGGTCTTAGGTGCCTCAAGGGGCAGTAACCCACGAACACCGTGGTGGACACCGCTGGTCAGGGAAGCCGTCCGACTGAAGAAAGAGTCTTTCCGGGATATGTTATCCCAGAGGACTCCGGAGGCAGTTGCAGGGTACCGAAGGGCCCAAAGGGCTGCAGCCTCTGCCGTGAAAGAGGCAAAGCAGCGGGTGTGGGAGAAGTTTGGAGAAGACATGGAGAAGGACTTTCGGTCGGCACCAAGGTGCTTCTGGAAAACTGTTCGCCACCTCAGGAGGGGGAAGCGGGGAACCATCCAAGCTGTGTACAGTAAGGATGGGACACTGTTGACCTCAACTGAGGAGGTAATAGGGCGGTGGAAGGAGCTCTTTGAGGAACTCCTGAATCCGACTAATACGCCCTCTATGTTAGAGGTAGAGCTGGAGGATGATGGGGGATCATTGTCAATTTCCCAGGCGGAAGTCACTGATGTAGTCAAACAACTCCACAGTGGCAAAGCCCCTGGGATTGATGAGATCCGTCCAGAAATGCTCAAGGCTCTGGGTGTGGAGGGGCTGTCCTGGTTGACACGCCTCTTCAACATTGCGTGGAATCTGGGACAGTGCCAAAGGAGTGGCAGACCGGGGTGGTGGTTACGTTTTTAAAAAGGGGGACCAGAGGGTGTGTGCCAATTACAGGGGTATCACACTTCTCAGCCTCCCTGGTAAAGTCTACTCCAAGGTGCTGGAAAGGAGGGTTCGGCCGATAGTCGAACCTCGTGTTGAAGAGGAATAATGCAGATTCCGTCCTGGTTGTGGAACAACGGACCAGATCTTTACTCTCGCAAGGATCCTGGAGGGAGCCTGGGAGTATGCCCAACTGGTCTACATGTGTTTTGTGGATCTGGAAAAGGCGTATGACCGGGTCCCCCGGGAGATACTGTGGGAGGTGCTGCGGGAGTATGGGGTGAGGGGGTCTCTTCTCAGGGCCATCCAATCTCTGTACGACCAAAGTGAGAGCTGTGTCCGGGTTCTCGGCAGTAAGTCGGACTTGTTTCAGGTGAGGGTTGGCCTCCGCCAGGGCTGCGCTTTGTCACCAATCCTGTTTGTAATATTTATGGACAGGATATCAAGGCGTAGTCGGGGTGGGGAGGTTGGTCGGAGAATCGGCGCAGTGGGTGCGGTATTACATTCAATTTATCGCACAGTTGTGACGAAAAGAGAGCTGAGCCAGAAGGCAAGGCTCTCGATCTACCGGTCAGTTTTTGTTCCTACCCTCACCTATGGTCATGAAGGCTGGGTCATGACCGAAAGAATGAGATCCAGGGTACAAGCGGCCGAAATGGGTTTCCTCAGGAGGGTGGCTGGGCGCCTCCCTAGGGAGGTGTTCCAGGCATGTCCAGCTGGGAGGATGCCTCGGGGAAGACCCAGGACTAGGTGGAGGGATTATATCTCCAACCTGGCCTGGGAACGCCTCGGGATCCCCCAGTCGGAGCTGGTTAATGTTGCTCAGGAAAGGGAAGTTTGGGGTCCCCTGCTGGAGCTGCTCCCCCCCGCGACCCGACACCGGATAAATGGACGAAGATGGATGGATGGATCTCTTTGTGTGCATGAGGGACTTAACTAGGGCTACAACTGACTATTTTCACTAAATCAATCAATTATTTCTTGAATTCACTCAATCGTTTAGTCACGTGTCATCAAGCAAGTGCAATGTCTTCAACCCTTTTTGTTTTGTCCAATCAACAATAAAAATCCAAACAAACGTTAACTTCACGATCATTAAACGATCATTAAACAGAGAAAAGCATAGGGCCGGGTAGCGCCAATGATTTCCCAAATCGATTTCGGTTTCCGATTCACAAGGTCCCGATTCCATTCCATTTCCGATTTGATTCAATATCAATTATGTTGGGGAAACTTCAGTTACAATACTTATTTTGCTTGGATATAAAAGAGATCGGGGATGCTGTAAATTCTACAAGCAAGAACAAAAACCTCAAATAGGTTTTATAATGCACCAGGTTAATGTTCACTTTAAGAATTGACCCCCAAAAAAGGGGGATGATTCAGCCCATCTATGGTGAAAAGACGTGTATTAAAAGATCGATTTGAGGATTTTATTAATCAATGTCAGATCACTCCAACAAAGAACGATTTTAATTGGAGGATCGATCATTTTAACCCAGCCCTAAAAAAGCAGAACAGATAAAGACATGTTTGATTTTCTATTAATATTTTAAGTAATTTATTAAGCAAACTGCCAAACATATGTTGCTTTCAGAACAGTCCACTCTTTATTGTGCTTTCATCGCATATTGATCCTACTTTCACCTGTATTTATTTTCTCAATCCCTCTCAACCCTCGCTGTCCCTCTACTCTCTCCTTCTCTCTTTTTCTTTCAACAGTCTGTTTGTATACAGGCACCTAGAGAGATGTGTGTGTGTGTGTGTGTGTGTGTGTGTGTGTGCGTGCGTGTGTTGTGAGTGAATGAAAATCAAAAATGTTTTTATCTGTCTGATGACTAATTGATTAAGCAAAAAACTGTCCCAGTCTGAAGGCAGTGTTTGCATCTGTCCACTGTGTGCATAATGTGTCAACTATTTCCAGATATTTTTGTGTTTTGATTTCCCGAAATCGGTTTATTGCCCACATGTGCAGTATGTTGCCAGTGTGTGTATGTTTGTTCACCTGCCTGCCAGGTAGAGTTCACTCATTCACATACCCAGAACAAGTGCAGTTTAGCAGAATTGGGTGTGCTGGACAGTGTGGGTCACCTGCACAGTGTATGTAGGAATCAGACACATAAAGAATAAAAGGCACTCAGAGTAACATTTTGGTCTTAAATAAACAGTTCAATATGTTGGGAAAGCCATTTCTTTGCTTTCTTACAGAGTGTACCTTTAAATATAAAGCTAGAGCAGGAAGATGGTAGATCCGAGCCAGAGACAGTTTTTAACGGCAGACATGTTAACATGTCATAGTAGGAAAAGCCATTAATGATGGCTGCATTCCACTTAGGAGAGGCCCTGGTATTAAACCATTAATGATGGCTGCATTCCACTTAGGAGAGGCCCTGGTATTAAACCATTAATGATGGCTGCATTCCACTTAGGAGAGGCCCTGGTATTAAACCATTAATGATGGCTGCATTCCACTTAGGAGAGACCCTGGTATTAAACCATTAATGATGGCTGCATTCCACTTAGGAGAGGTCCTGGTATTAAACCATTACTGATGGCTGCATTCCACTTAGGAGAGGCCCTGGTATTAAACCATTACTGATGGCTGCATTCCACTTAGGAGAGGTCGTGGTATTAAACCATTACTGATGGCTGCATTCCACTTAGGAGAGACCCTGGTATTAAACCATTAATGATGGCTGCATTCCACTTAGGAGAGGTCCTGGTATTAAACCATTAATCATGGCTGAGGAGAGGCCCTGGTATTGTGCATGCTAACTCACTGAAATAGCTTACTGGGACACTTGATGGAACTGACAATCGTTAAAGTTATCAGTTTCAGCTGTGCTTTTCCTACTAAGTCAAAATGTCTGCTGTGAAAAAGGTCCATCGATTCAATTTTGGGGAACAATTGTAAAGATTTACAAAATATTTGTTTAACGTTAGGGCATTTACTATCTAACTGGGACGTCTTGGGACCAATTGTGGCAGGATTGCTATGGGGTGAGTGATGTTTAACCATGTAGCCAACTAATTTAAATAGCTCACCTTACTGTATTGTATTAACAGTTAACTTGAAGCGTAACTCTCGCCAAAATGCAACCTAGAGGCTTTTTGTGAATGTACCAGAGTCAAACTTTCGTTTAAAGGCATAATTAGGACAGAAGAGGCACTTTTAAGATTGTCTGTATTTTCGTTTTCGGTCAAATGGCCTTTTGAATGTTGAGTGCTAGGGGCACTGCTATGATCCTATCAACATCTCTATTTTTAAAACACTAAGAAAGCATGACACGACATGAGACTTTGCTCCAAGTATCACCAGGGGCTCTACACTTTAACAAAAGCGTTGAGAACATTGTTTATGTACACAGAGTTTACTAAAAAGAAAGGTTTTGAACAACTCACTTTAGCAGTTGTTGTTTACGCTTCCACCTTGCCAGTCCAAACAAGTCGATATCCGAATGCGAATGAACGGACTCCATAGGAGGAAATGTCATTCATATATGAAGCTCCTTTTTCAACTACAAGGTCAATATTCTTTTTCACTAACGACAAAACAACAAATTATCCGGGCATTTATATGGAACTAAGCTTTAGGAGCTTTCCGTCTTTACTCTCCTCCCTGTTACGTTGAATTCGGAGATCGACACTTTTTCACAAAAAGACCCTAGGTTAAGAAGTACGCTTTAATTTAATATTTTATGTGGCGTTTTATTTTACAGGGTGCAAGTGTTCCACCAAAACAAGTTCCTTCCTGAGACTATTTTGAAGAGCCACAGTCCAGAGCTTCGCGCCGCCCATGACAATTGTGATTGGTTTAAACTAGTGCTGTAGAACAAATTGCCTCTCAGGGACATTAAAGTTTTCTAAGTCTAAGTCTAAGTCAAACGATTAAAATATTTAATCGCGATTAATCGCATTAATGGCATAGTTAACTCGCAATTAATCACACATTTTGATCTATTCTAAATGTCCCTTGATTTCTTTTTGTCCCATTATATTTTTCTCATTTTAATGCTCTTATCAACATGGAAAAGTGGATCGGCTGGCTTTGTACTTTTGTCGCCTGGCTTTGACGAGGGGGGCGGAGAATTGGCATCAGCTGTGTGCTTGGCCATCAAGTGGTATTTCAGACTGGACGTGCTGCGATGATAGCTCAGTTCATAACAACAAAACACACAGATCACTTTGGTCTTGTCAATGGAACCATTTGGCAACTTTTTAAAAGTAAACTTTCCATTCAGAATCTTATTGGCATCCATTTCGGCGTCTCACGCTCGCCATCCACTCAAAACGTACCGTTAGCCTGCTACTCTTTGGCCGGCTCGCAAGCCCAAACAAGTGTGTATGGCGTGCCTGTTGTTTTGTTTCCGGTCTAGCTAGATCCGGTGTGGTGTTGTAGTTTTTCTAACGTTACTAGTTGTTGCAACAGCATGTGAAAAAACTCCAAAGTTTGCTAGGCCAAAAGAACGTTAATCTCGCGATAAAAAAATTGACGCCGTTAAAATGGGTTTGCGTTAACGCCGTTAATAACGCGTTTAACTGACAGCACTAATTTAAAGAAATGCAAACAACCCAGAGCGTTTTTTTTTATTTCTCCTATCCAGGAATGTATGTGGTGTAGCCAGACCTTCCTCCACACTGCTGTGGAGATAGAGCTGACAATGCGAGACTCTAGAGGAGTAGATTGAGCCTGGGGTCAAACACTGGAAGAGTTTTTGGATTGATGGGATGGATCGGAGAAACAAATCAACAGTCGAGCAACTAGCTGAGCTTCCCTGGCTTTAAATATATATATATTTAAATATATATTTAAATATACGTCTGAGAGCGTTGTAAGATGTATTACTGATGGTAAGTGATGAACCATAGTGACTTATTGTGATGAATGGAAGGAACAATTTACACTACAAGTTATTGAACCAAATTTTTTTTCATATCACAATTTATTTTATCACACTGCTTTAATATTCACGTTCATTTTCACACCGTAGTCCACATTTCGCAGTCACTTCTATTCTTCTGGCTCACCCAAAGAAACATTGGTGAATCTTAAAGTGTGACTAATAAATGTTTTTTTACTGAATAAACTCAAGATTTGTTTTTAATGGATTTTAATGAAACAACTCGACTAGTTATGTCTTGTTTTTAGTCCATGCTTATATTTTCATATTTTAAATACATTTAATTTTCACTTCTACTCCTCATTTATATCTGATTGAGGGGCGCTATGCAGTTTTGGCCATTTCTTCGCTGTTTTTTTGCCGGCTCAGCCATGACGATAGTGTGAAAAACTCCATCGTTACCTCGTTAGCCGGTTCCTGAATGGGCGTATGTATTCAGTGCCGTGAAGCAATTCGTTACATCGCGAGACCTGATAGCTCGCCGGCCTAAGTTGCAAGGGTGGTTTTTCCACTCACAGGCGCTAGGGGGAACCATTCAACTCGAAAAAAAGTCATATAACCATTCCAATGACTCGGAAGCTGATTAAGCTACATATAATAAGAAACAAACCTGACACAATAAGACTTCTAATCAATAAATCTAACATCATGTAGATAATATATTTATTGTAACTTTCCAACCACTTTCTAAGTTGCTAATAGTATTGCATTAGCAATACAAACACTGTTTTAAAGGATGAATTTGTCAGGGGATGGGCAAATAACTCCTCGAGCACCATTACTCTTTCTTCCTGAATTGTTTTTAAAATACATTTTTAATACTTATATCATGAATCGATCTTTAATTATAGCTCTTTTTGTCCGTCTGTTGCCTGTAGCCCACATCAGTATAATAACATTGAGCATCATGAATTGTGTTTATGACCCACAGCATTAAGGAATAATGAGAAAAACTGAGGAGAGGGAGGATTTGGGGTGGCAGAGGGAAAAAGAAACAAAAAACGAAATAAAACAAAGGAGGAAAGAAAAGAAGGCAAAAGAAACCAACAGTCAACAGAGAAAGAAAGAAAAAAAGGGATGAAGAGGAGAAGAAAAATTAAGTGAATGTAGAGAAGAGGAGAGAAAAATGAAGAACATAGCTGCGGTTACTGATGTAAATCTCCCCCAGGTTAAAACAAGATGATAATTAAAAATGTACCGCAGGGTCACACTGTGGCTGGGGCGTGTGCATGTGTGTGTGTGTGTGTGTGTGTGTGTGTGTGTGTGTGTGTGTGTGTGTGAGAGAGAGAGAGAGAGACAGAGAGAGAGAGTGAGTGAGTGAGTGTGTGGGGTGCCTTTATTGCTGTAGGTGTGTGTGTGTGTGTGTTTCTGTTTGTGTGTGTGTGTGTCCCATTAAAAGGTGTCCCTGCTGCAATCAGTGTACAGAGGCCTTAGGGCCTATTTGTTACTACATCAATCTGGAGTTAATGGAAACACACACTCATACACACTTACAAACACATTTCTGCCTACAGTGCTAACATTGTCGGAGAGACCGCCGAACAGCGGGACACACATGCACGTATGCACTTGAACGAACAAACACACACACACACACACACACACACACACACACACACACACACACACACACACACACACACACACACACACGGCAGGGAAGGAAGCCAGCAGGCCCACAGCAGAACACATACCGTTTAGTACAAGCTAATCCCAGTGAGATCCCTTCACTTTTTTAGTAATTTCTGTCTTATTACTCATCAGACCTTTCTTGTTGTTTTCAAAGAAGAGTATTGATTTTTATTCACATTCCTAGTTGAAATGATCCTTTTACTTTCATGCTGGTGCTCACAGTGCTAAAAGGATGTGTCTGAACCTGATGTAAATTGCCAATCCAAACATCCTTTCCTCTGAATCTGAAAATCACCCGGTGAAGACGAATCAAAGTGAAAGGACTAAATTTGAAAATGTCATGGTTTTGACTATCGGCCAATTCTCATCAGTAGATAAGGAAGCGCTGTAGCCAGCGAGTCCTGTGTGGGCTCTGTAAATGTTTTAGCACAAAGTAAATTGGATTGAATACATATCTGCTCATAAGTCACTGTTACAGTAATGACTGACTAGAGAAGATGAAAGGACAAAAATGCAGCAGGACAGGGATAAAGTGCAGAGGACAGCAGAGTGGCACAGACACCATCTTTAAACTGACTCACCCAAGACACCGACTCCTCACCAGCTCTAGGCCTGCTGTTCTGTGCATGAACCTGACCCCTGATTCCCCTAAATACAGCAAGCAATATCCCTACAGGGTCCAGTAAAGCATCTCTTTATCAAGCTCCCAAAAATAAAGCTTGGTGAGTGATAAGGTGATTCTGGTATAATGGCCACAGTTGGAATTCCAGGTCCTGTGATGCCTACTGGCTCAACGAGACTTTAATACATGAACAATCACTACAAAAGTAGTCAATATCCACGATGTTCCACTTCCGGGACTGCACCAGTGCCGGCGAAAATTCCGCCGGATGTCCCTCTTATCGGACGAATGTCCCTAACCTTCCACTTTCTTTGTGTTGGCGTTCTCAACTCTGGTGGATATATAAGGACTATGGTTAACTGCTCCTCAGATCTCTGCAGGGTAAATCCAGACAGCTAGCTAGACTATCTGTCCAATCTGAGTTTTCACGCTGCACGACTAAAACAACGTTTGAACGTACACATCTTCCCCGAGTTCCTTCCCCGAGGCTATTTTGCCGCGACACCGTGGCTCCGTCCGGCGCTTAGTGCCGCCCAAGATGATTGTGATTGATTTAAAGAAATGGCAATAAACCAGAGGACGTTTTTATCCCATAACGGAAGGCTGTGTGGACTAGCAAGATCCTCCTCCGCAGCGCTGTGGAGCAAGGTCTGGCAATGTGAGACTACTACAAAAGAGACGACTGTGAAGGAAGTCAGCCGACACTAGTCTTGCATTGCCAGATTAATCTCCACAGCACCGGTCAGCGCTGGACTACTACGGTCTGGCTACACCGCCTATCTTTTCTGGGATAGGGAAAAAAACATTAGCTTGTTTGTATTTCTGTAAACCAATCACAACTGTGGTCCAATAGCAGAGATAAGGAGAGGGGAGGAACATCCGGCACGTGAGAGACGTGAGACATCAGGTTTTATCCGAGCAATGTACATTTGTTGAGCCAGACTAGCCGACACAGTCACAAGACGCAACTGCTGGGCCTTTATCCATTAGAATGAGGTCCATATTGGACAGTTCCACACCTCAGGGTTTTCGTCCAATGTCTGTGTTCGGTGCCAATGCAGAAGTAATGTTTATGTTCTCTCACATACTCTGTTATATCCGCAATCTTTCCCGAACCATAACCAATTATTTTAGATGCCCAAACTTATTCAACATAATCAAGTGTTTTAGATGTCTAAATTAAATCAGACTTTATGTGCCATAACCATGATCCTTCCCTAACTCAACCAATGTTCTTGTCTGGGATTGTTAAAGGTGCCGTAGGTAGGATTGCGAAGATCCAGGACTTAGCCAAAACATTTTAACATCGACAACTTCTCAGTCCCTCCCCCCTTTCCGCTAAAGCCCAAAACGGTCTCCTAAGCCCCTCCCCCCACAAGGGAGAATGAATGTGTGTGCATGAACAGTGATTGACACGCAGTTAGACACCCCCCAGGCCTTGATTGGTGCATCTGAACAGGGAGCGGTGGATTTTTGCAAATCGCACTACAGGCTGTAGGTGGTGCCAGAGGAGACAGATTTTTTTTTTTTATTACCTGCTTCATGTAGTTCTACTGGAACATAGGGTCAGTTTCAGCAAATATGCATACACCTTTAATGTGCATGCTCTGGGGTCCCAAAAAAGTTGATGCCCCGAAGAATTGTTTTGGTGTTTGTGGGGGGTTAGCAACCTTCGTTGGAATTAACGGAGCCCCATCTTGGAGCATGGTACCTATGTTCTCTTAATATATCCATGCTCTTTATATTAATCCATTATAGTTACACATAAGCATGTTTAATTAAGTGTAGTTAAGTTCTTGATAGCTACCTACGCCAAGGAGGTTATGTTTTCGGTTCGGTTTGTTTGTTTGTTACCAGGATTATGAAAAAACTACTGGACCGATATTCATGAAATTTGGTGGGAGTGTGTAGAATGGGCCAAGAAAGAACCCATTACATTTTGGAGCGGATCCAAATTTCTTGCTCTCCAAATGCCTTACTAGTTCATATAAGTTTTGAGCTCTGTTGTTCTGATCACTGGGTGTCTACCACTTGGGATTTCAATGCCGAAAACCTCTTGCTCAGAGTCAATAATGCATTCGACAACGATCAGGTGCCGTAAACGGGTGAAGACGTGTAGTTAGGATGCAAGCACTGAAATGATAAAAAAGAGCTCCACTTACAGGAACAAAAATCACCATCATCAAATGTGTGTAGCATTGGCAAGTTAAAACAGAGGCACCTCTCCAATGCACAGAATTAAGGTGGAATTATATTTTGAGTTAAAGGTTTTTGGTGTCGCTTTGTAGCACATATGCACCTCTACGGCAGGACTCCAACTAACCGCTTGCATCAAGTAAAATTCCAGCTTTAGTGTTCATTTATGCCTGAATGTCACACTACAGAGGCACTTAAGCTGTCCATCTCTGTTAACAGGGCAAAAATAGAAGTGTCCATGGTAAAGTCACCATGAAGAAACACCACAGAAATGAGCACTTTGCACCAAAGACGGCGACAGCATTTTAAAAACGAGGACCTTCAGGATTACCACTTTAACCTAGGAATAAAGAGATAGAGAGGTGCTGTTGGTCCTTACCAGGCGTGATTTCTATCGTGGTGTCTTGCCTCTGCGGGGGGAAAAGGACCTTGGGAGGCTGAGTGGTCTGCAGAGCTGTGAGAGAGAGGGAAAGAGATACAGGGGCAAGGTTGATTATAAGGAGTGTACGGACGTTTTAATCTAATGAGCTTTGGTCTGGTGGACATATATCATGACATTATGGGCTCATCATTCCCACATAAAAAGTGTTAAATCTATGAATAAAATACAAAGGAAAAGACACACACACACACATACACATATTGTATCCATCCACTACTAATATTTACTTGAACAAAAGAACAAAAGGAAGGGATGTCTTAATTCTTGACTAACAAAGTTAGAACATTGGGTTTACCGTAACAATTTGCCATGTGTCAAAAAGGAGGTATTTTTTCAATCCAAAAAATAAGCCAACAACTTTACTTAAATGTACCAGCATTTCTGTCAACTGAATAAAAGCAAGGTACTTTAGTAGACAGACAGAGCTCGGAGAGTTGGAGAGTGACATATAATAAGGTCGGTCTGAGATTTGAGTTGCAATGTGGCTACAGAGCTACACAGTACACTATTTTACAAACAAAAACCCAGGGAGAGCGCTGGCCTTTGCTCCACCAACTGATCACTGCCCTTCACCACAAAGCCAAATATAAAAGAGTCTGGAGCACGTTGACACTCACACCCACGAGACGCCGCCTCAGCCACCGAGCGCACAGCTTCTCACACCTCATGATTTCTTTTTGTCTCTTTGCTGACTCACTGTCTTTCAACTTTGACGACCAGCAGCCACTCTCTGCTTCCATTTGAAGCACCTCTCGATTTCACCTCCCTGGATTATGAACACCAACGCTCTCTGCTGTCCGACACCTTTTCCCATCACCACCTCCAAGTTTCTAATAATCCTCTGATGTGTTTCAACACTGCCATCCTTCTCTGAAGGCTGTGTTACAGCACATGCAGTGTGTTCTGTGCCCAGGATTGAGAAGTTGATATCTGGTGTCTACCAATTCCTAATGATCATCTGACGATCACATTCTGTACTGATGGTTTAACAAGAAACATACGCGGTAGTGAAGATGACTGCTATTCAGGGAACATACGGTACAGAGTCTGTACGTTCAAGGTGAATATGAAATTGGCTTTGATGGAAAATAGCACAGAAAAATAACTATCCCCACTTTACTCACGCAAACATTTTGGCTCTAGCGATGGCAATGTCAGAGGTTTGGTCAACAATTTGGTCCAGGTTGATATATCTGAACATCTACATGATGCAACCCGTTCTCACTCCCAACTCGTCAAATCCTGACACTGTAAGATGATGTAGTATTAAAAGGTGCTAGGTAGGATTGGGAAGATCTAGGACTTAGCCAAATTTTTAACATCAACAACTTCTCAGTCCTCAGTCCAGTGGAATTTTGCAAATCGCACTACAGGCTGTAGGTGGTGCCAGAGAAGCTGGACTTTGTTTTTAAATGACATTCTTCATGTAGTTCTACTTGAACATAGGGTCAGTTTCAGCAAATATGACAGAAAGTTAGTTTTATAAGGTTTACCTACTGCACCTTTAAGAGCGACAACAGTAGCAAGTAGAATGAAAGACCTAAAATCCACGTAAGGAGGTAGGTTGGGATGGGTCAAACAACACAGGACTTTCACCCAGGAGACCAGGGTTTGTGTCCCGTTCTTGTGCCGCTTGTCACCGAAACGTTCATTTTGTAACCCCCACCCACGATATTTTCCTAAACCTAACTGTCCTGTTCTTGTGCCGCATGTCAGTTAAACGTACGTCAGGACCCAGAGCGTCAAAAAGTGACGCCAAAAGTCCCGACCAATCGCTTCGGAATATGATGCCAGGGGGCTTGACTCTAAAAGAGACTTTGGGACCTGACCAAGCATTGCTTTTTGACACGCTGGGAGTAAGAATGTGTTGGCCCCAGAAGATGAATCCTAATGACCTCAGTGATCCTCTGACTTTTTCCTCTAGCACCCCCATGACGTTGACATTAGTAGTTTTCAAATGTCTT